>NW_011493987.1:61301-99638 GCF_000754665.1 Bison bison bison | reverse complement strand
TTTACGCGCGACTATGAAGTGTCTGAGGACTGGGAGACTGGCGTGTTGGGAGACGTGGATGGCAGCCACATGATGTTTCCATTTTGAAAAGTGAGCGCTTTGCGCAATGACGACCGTAAATCTATCACCCTTGACTGATGGCTGCTGTCGACACCTTGAGATTATAGGGAAAGCACAAGGTCTTTCATTGAGGATTTTTCATTTTGTCACTTAACATTCTCCAGTCTTGTAAATTGTTAGTAGTCTGTTTTTTATGTGTCTTTAATTTTTTATCCTCACTGCTGTCCCGGAGCAGGAATTTAGAAGCTGGCCTTGCCTTTCTAGCTTTCCGGTTTCTGCTTCTCCGATCCTATCCTTTTGGGAACTTACGTCCTAATCACCACTCCTGGGAAACACACTTTTCCCATTCTGTGTGTTATGTTTGTCTTTTGTTTCTTTGTCTTGTGTTTTTTTATTACTTGTTTTTCCCTTTGTTACTTTTGTTTCCAGGTACATGTGTCATAGTTTAGGGAAAGGCAGAGTGTGGGGATGGACAGGATAGATGGTGAAGGCTCTGCTCATGACTGATGTCTCCTCCCTGTTTTTTTTCCCTCCTAGCTCTTCTGTCAGAAACTAGTGTGTTTCTTTTCCTCTTCTGTTCCTCAAGCCCCCACTCTCCTCCTCTTCTCTTCCTTTATTCTACGCTAACCCATCCGGAGACCCTTCCCCTTCTCCTGCCGGCTCAGTTATGGCGGAGAACGATGTGGACAATGAGCTCTTGGATTATGAAGATGATGAGGTGGAGACGGCAGCTGGAGGAGATGGGGCTGAGGCCCCTGCCAAGAAGGATGTCAAGGGCTCCTATGTCTCCATCCACAGCTCTGGCTTTCGTGACTTCTTGCTCAAGCCAGAGTTGCTCCGGGCCATTGTTGACTGTGGCTTTGAGCATCCATCAGAAGGTAAATTTCCTGTTGGGCATAGAGTTCTCATTGGTGCTTTAAGGATACAAGAAAACAGATAATAGCCATGGTCCCTTACAGATTTGTGTATAGGGTAGATCAGGAAATAAGTACCAGAACCTATTTTAGCAGTAAAAGATGTTTATACAGGTTAGTCTTTGTTCATGATAAGTGCTAGTGATTTCAGAGCAACTTAGAGTGGCTTTTCTCCTTGTCTCGTTTTAAATTTTGTCTTTTAATTGAAAATTTCCAAAGAGGAGCTGGTTGGACCCTTGGACCAAGTCAACTCTGGTCTCTGCAAACCTTTATGGGTGGTCTAAAGATAGCTGGCTTTTGGGTCAAGTACCAAGTTCTTCCCTGGTAGCTCAGACGGTAAAGCGTCTGCCTGCAATTCGGGAGACTGGGTTCAGTCTCTGAGTCGGGAAAACCCCCTGGAGAAGGAAATGGCAACCCACTCCAGTACTCTTGCCTGGAAAATTCCATGGGCAGAGGAGCCTGGCAGTCTACAGTCCATGGGGTGCAAAGAGTTGGACACGACTGAGAAACTTCACTTTAACCAAGTTCTTCATTTTGCCCAAGGTTGTAGAGTTGTGTCACCCAAAGCATGACAATCTGAGTAGGAGAAGTAGCCTGTGACAGGCACTCAAAAGTCTTGGATTGTTACAGATTAAGGAGCACTGGGACAGAGGAGCACCTAAGATGACCGATTGGTAGATGCCCACAGGGTTGATGGCAGGACTTTGGGCCCTGGAGTTAGAAGAGGCTAATACTAGAAGGAACTGGGAAGGTCTTGATGTGGGAATCAATTTGATTGAGGGACTTCCCTGGTGGCTCAGACGGTAAAACGTCTGCCTACAGTGCAGGAGACCCCGGTTCAATCCCTGGGTCAGGAAGATCCTCTGGAGAAGGAAATGGCAACCCACTCCAGTATTCTTGCCTGGAAAATCCCATGGACGGAGGAGTGTGGTAGGCTACAGTCCATGGGGTCACAAAGAGTCGGACACGACTGAGGGACTTCACTTTCACTTTGATGGAGGGAGCAGAGAGAAAGGGGTATGGAAATTGACAAGAATCACTTAAGAATTGAGTGGTGGAAAAAAAAAAAAAAGAATTGAGTGGTGAGAAATGGGTTTGGCCTGGTGCAAAAATGTGGTGGAGTTCTCTGGAGATTGGAGTCTAATTTACCTTTTCTTTCCTACTTCTAGTCCAGCATGAGTGTATCCCTCAGGCCATCCTGGGAATGGACGTCCTATGCCAGGCCAAGTCAGGCATGGGAAAGACAGCGGTGTTTGTGCTGGCTACACTGCAACAATTGGAGCCAGTTACTGGACAGGTACACTTGCAGAGAGTGCTGGGCAAAGCATCTTGGCTAGTAGTGTTCAGGAAGGGTGTTGCCTCAGCTACATGATGCTTTGAGAGCTGTGAGTTCTTGCTGTTAAGATGACCTTTATCACGCTTGACTGAGAGCCCTGGGGAATATTCTGTAGTAATTATGGGGTTAATGATTTAGATCTGGAATTGTAGCCACTTGTGGTTTGCTGGGTATGCTTTTGTGACATCCCTGGTGAAGGGATATACTGTCTGTGTCTCCACCTACTGTCCTTCCCCCCCAGGTGTCTGTACTGGTGATGTGTCACACTCGGGAGTTGGCTTTTCAGATCAGCAAGGAGTATGAGCGCTTCTCCAAATACATGCCCAGCGTCAAGGTAAGCCAGGGTGAGAGGCTTGGGGGAATGAGGGTGTGGGGAGTTGGAGGCACTGGGGACTTGCTAGATCAGTAGTCTTCACGTCCCACGGGTATTAAATACCTCTACACAATTAAACATGTAGGACATAGTAAGTTCCTGGAACTTAGGTGTGTAAGAGATTTATGTTCCCATATGAGTTATACTTGTTAGAGGTGCCTGCTATATTGTATTGATATGTGTATACATTGTATCAGTATGTATACACTGTCAGTATGGGTGTGCATTGTGTAGCTGCGATATTCAAGGTGTGGTTCCCAGACCTGTGGTTTCAGTGTCACTTGGGAGTGGCTGGAAATGTAGATAACATGGGTTCCACCCTAGACCTATCCAGTATGAACATGCATTCTAACAAGATTCTCAGGTAATTGGAGTTTGAGAAGCATATGTATATACTTGATGTATGTAATTTTTTATTCTCCTTGGGTGAAAAAATATAGTTTTGTTCAGATTAAAAATTTCCCCCTTAATTATTATATTTAGAACTAGGAATATTTGAGTAGTAGCCCTAAACTAAAAATAATTTGTTTAAAATAGTAATAGTAGTACTTGCGCTTGGTAAAATGTGTAGTTAATCCGAAAGATCTTATGATGAATTTGTCTTCTCCTGTCTAATCATACTTCACAGAGTACCACTTGTTAACTTTTTTTTTTTTAAACTTCTGATGTTCTGTGAAACCAAGTATTAGACACTATTTTCTCAATTTGTCTACTTAAAAGCCATTTTGACTTTTCATGTAAGACTGTTTAGCTTGTTTACATGGTTCTTTTTCCCAGAACTTGGGGAAACTATTTAATTTTCTAAATACAGCCAAAGCTCTATGTGTGTGTGTAAAGTATATCTGTGTTCTTACATTGTCAGTTTTGTTAGCATTTACTTTCTGTCCTTTTAGCAAGTAGACTTTCCATAACTTTCCATTGTTATGACTATGAAAACACTTGTTGAGCTCAGTAGAGAGCTAGGATGTAGTTCACCTCTGTAGGTTTAATTCTTCACCTTGTGGACTCAAAAGAGGATGTTTTTGGTGTCAAAATCAAATATAAATTTGATGAGAGAGTCTGTCCATTTGCTCAATATTATGTTTCAGTGATTTGATAAAGAGATTGAGCTAGTTCTGCAAAATGTCCTACCTCTGGATTTGTTTGGTTACTTTCCTGTGGTGGTGTTTTAACTTGTTTTTCGCTCTCAGTGTTTCCTGTAAACTGAATTTTTTCTTTTTTTTTTTGCTGTGGCACCTAGCATATGGGATCTGAGTTCCCCCACCAGGGATCAAACCCATGCCCCCTGCATTGAAAGTAGACTGCCAGGGAAGTCCCTAAACTGAAAGTTATGTTTGAAAGCTTAAATGGTTCAAGTTAAAGATTTTTGGCAAGAATTCTTCACAGATGATGCTTCACAGATGATGCACAGATGTATCTCCTGTTTTGTTGCAAACCACTTGTCCCACAATTAATGGTTTTAGATTTACTCTAGACTTAGGGTTATGATAGTCTGAATCCCTTGATTGGTCTCCCCCTTTGAAACTAAAAAAGCAGTTTCTGATGCTGTATTAAAGGCTCAACAGCCATTTCCCTAATAGTTTTAAGGTGCAGTAATATGTGTAGCCTAAACAGGGTTTATTCAAAGGAATTAAAAAATCTAGGGTCAGTTAGGAACACTTGATACCTGTGAGCTTTTTTTTGGTACTTGACACTGTTAATTTCTTGCCATCCTCCTTTTTACAGGGAAGTCTGGCTTTGGAGTTGGAGAAGGAAAATTGTTAGATTAAGTCAGAAGAACTAAATGCTAGTTCTCAGAGCATGTAGTTTAGGACAGGTCACTTTTGTTTCTTAGCTTCAATGTTTGGGGGATATGATACTTTTAGATTAGGTGATCTCATGTTCCATTTAGCTCTGAAATGTTCTGAGAATTGGTTTAGAGCAAATTGAAAGGATGGGAACCTTGGGAAGGTTGACCCTTTCCTTCCTTGTGAAATACTGTTCTCTTCTGGGTTGGCAGGTTGCAGTGTTTTTTGGTGGTCTGTCTATCAAGAAGGATGAAGAGGTGCTGAAGAAGAACTGCCCGCATATCGTCGTGGGGACCCCTGGCCGCATCCTAGCTCTGGCTCGAAATAAGAGCCTCAACCTCAAACACATTAAACACTTTATCTTGGATGAATGCGATAAGATGCTTGAACAGCTCGGTAAGTTGTCCCAGTTGGGCTGGGGCTGGTCTAGTGATCTGGGAAGTTGCCTTTTGGAGCCAAATGATGCTTATTTGATACTGGAGCACTTTAGTGCCAGGACGACTCTTAATCTATCACCCATGACTGATGGCTCTGGCTTCCCTGGTCAGTCTCTGTTAGGCTTGTTAAGCTTCCTTGGTGATCAAGGAGAAGGGTATCATGTTCTTCCTTTTTGTGGTAGATGTTTATCTTTGAGAGGAGGGACCTAGCTAATCTTGGATGTTAGTCACACCACCATTGTGTCCTTTGTAAATCTCTATAGTGGGTGTCATAGGGAAGAAAATGGAACTGGAAAAAGAGACAGTCTACTCGTTTGGCATCCTCAACTCAGATTATATCATCAGATTATAGCTGAATAAATGTTTCAACTTAAGTTCTGGAATGAATGTGGAGAGTGTGTGTGGGAGTCTGTGTGGTGTGGTGTTCCAGTGTGCCAAGTGCTGTGAAGAAAGGAAGATGTTTTATGAGAACGCAAATTTGGTGAATGAGACTAGGGATGGGCATATACCCAGGGATAAGTCATTCCAAATGATCTTTGGCTATTCTAGATGGCGAGCTATAAAGTGGGCTCCAAGTAGAGATGTCATATTTGCCTGACTGGATAGGACAGTGTGATCCAGAGGAAGCGTGGAATGGACTCTGACAGCTGGAATGTAATAGGTGCGCGATATTGGTAGACAGTTGGAGCTTGGGGAGAGAGGAGTAGGGAGAAGGGCTTTGTAAGGACTTAATCTTTGTGAGCCTTTGCAGTGGGCTTTATCCCCATTTTCTAGTTGTGGGCTTTGGGGTCTCATGTAATTTCTTGTGTGGTTAAAATACACGGCTGGAACCTGGGCCATAGACACTGTTCTTCCTGCTGTATTATAACCCTGGACATGATTACATGGCGGTTGGAGATAATAGAGTAGAGAGAGACCTGAGGCAAATCTTAACCCTGACCCGCAACTCTCGGCTCACCCACTTCCAGCAGTCCTTACCTCATTGATAAGCCTGTCTCTGATCTTCATTTATGATAATATGTCTCTTTTCTACTATAATTTTTTTTTTTTCTTTTTCCTGTAGACATGCGTCGGGATGTCCAGGAAATTTTTCGCATGACCCCCCATGAGAAGCAGGTCATGATGTTCAGTGCTACCTTGAGCAAAGAGATTCGTCCAGTCTGCCGCAAGTTCATGCAAGACGTAAATACCCTTCTACCTTCTCTCCCTCCACTCCCCGCCCGCTGCCTTCTCCCCCTCCGCGCCCTCTTCCTCCAGACTCCCTTGTCCTTCAAGCGCCAAGAAGGGGGCACGTGCCCATTTGAAAGTGATGACTCCTTGAAGAGACACACAGAGGCAGAGACAGTTAGTGTTAGGGTCTGCGCGGCGCCAGGGAAACTCCGGAAGACTTGGTCGGGTTAACGTGAGAGCGGGTAGTGTTCGACTTTTTTTTTCATCACAGCATTTTTTGAACCTCTTCTCCCTTTTGGGGGAGGGCAGGATTTTCTGCCCTACCACCCACCCATCGTCTTCTACATACCCCCTACAGCCACGCACCCTCAAGGTGGCATCGAGCATACAGCCGGAGCCTTCTGCTCCCCAAACTCATAACCTCCCGGTGGCAGGAGAGCAAGAGAGGGACAGACAGATGGCAGGGCATGTCCAAAAGAAGAGCAAACAGCACACATGAATCCGCTCCCTCCCCACCTCCAGGGGTGGGGGCCTTTGGCACCTCAATCCCCGAGTCCATACTCCTTCCTACCCGTACCTCCTCGCACCCGTCGGAACCTCGGTTGATGTGAACCGGCAGCGGAGAAGCACCGTGGCGCGGCGGGGGAAATGCGGACGCACTCGGCGGTGGATGGCGGCAGCGGAGGCCGCGGGGAACCTCACCAGGAATCTAAGGACCAAACCAGCCTCTTTTTCTGTTCCCGGTTTTTTTCCTGAACCCAAGGCGTGCCGTGCTCCCTGTTTCTTTCCATTTGTGTTGGTGGGGAGGGGTGTTCTGAGTAGGGTGGTAGATTTTTTTTTCTTCTTTTTAACTCTTAATATTCAGAGGGATATGGAAGAAGTAAAGTGAGGAGCTCCACTTGGGTGTTACCAGGTGGTGGTAGGGTCTGGGCTAGGCAGGCCCTTGTGTAAGCAGTGGAGTGTGTTCTTTCCCTCCCTCCCTGCTGTGCTCCTTCCCGTGGACCATAACTCTTACCTTTAGCTGTATTTGGGGTTCAAGTTAGATTGGAAGGAAGCCATGGAACTTCTCTTTGGAAATCCTTCCTTTGCTAGTCTGCATTCTGAAGTTCAGCTTCTGGTTTTCTCCTATGACACACTTATCCTTTCCCCAAATCTTGTACCCTGGGGTTTTATGTTAACCATGGCTTCCTGGTGACTCAGATGGTAAAGAATCCACCTGCAATGCGGGAGACCTGGGTTGGGAAAATCCCCTGAAGAAGGGAAAAGTTACCCACTCCAGTATTCTTGCCTGGAGAATCCCCATGGACAGAGGAGCTTAGTGGACTTCAGTCCATGGTGTCACAAAGAGTCGGACATGACTGAGTGACTAAGCACAGCACACAAAGGGAAATTGGGCTTTAGAGTTGACTCTTGTGCCAATTACCACTTTTTTTTTTTTTTTTTTTAAATGCTATCTACCTTCCCTTCAAGGGCTGTGTGTGTGTGTTTTGTTTTTAAAGATGACTGAGTAACTCTGCTGCTCTGAATTTGATTCTTAGCACCACTCATTGTACCTTCCTCGTAACACTGTAGATGGTTTGATTTTTCGTTCAGAGACCAATCTCATCTAAAACTATTTCCTTGTGGTCCGAGGGCAAGTTGCTACTCATCTTGAGTAATCTTTGCCTCTCTTTTCATGGCATTTTGACCTTAAGTCCATTGAAGCATTCTGATCTTCCACCTTCCTAATGGGGATATGGGAAGACATCTACCTTCCTTATGGAGATATGATTCTCCTAGTTGAGAGAATATGCGAATGGAGCTCTCCCCCATATTAAACCAGCTCTAATGGATTTATTCTGACCTCGAGTCACTGTTGCCATGATTTCCCAGGTGTTTGCTTCATGTTCTCGCTTTGAGAACCACTTCCCTTTGTTTTCTTTCCTCCACCACCTCCGTATGAGGTAATGGCACCTTGCCATTGGATGGTTGGACTCTGCCCTTTCCTCCGTGCAGAGTTCCTTTCCTATAACTATTTTCAGTTGGGAAATCTTAAAACTCAACTAATAGGAAGGAAATCAGATCTAATGTCCAAAAGACCACATTAAAATGTGGGTATTTTTGGGGGTGGGGCTGGGTTTTCAATCTTCTCTCTTCTCCCCATCCCCCCATGGGGTGTATTGGAGATCAACTTCCTCCACCCCCCCAGGTTTAACCCCCCCACTCTGCCCTCCTCCCGTTCCCCACCCCTTCCCTCCCCCCTCCCCCCCACGCCAATGGAGATCTTCGTGGATGATGAGACGAAGCTGACGCTGCATGGATTGCAGCAGTACTACGTGAAACTGAAGGACAACGAGAAGAACCGGAAGCTCTTTGACCTTCTGGATGTCCTTGAATTCAACCAGGTCAGTTGTCCAAGGTCCAGTAGGGAGAATGAGTACATCTCCAACTGTTGGCAGAAACCTTTTTATTGAGGAAGCCATGGATGCCATATGAAAGAATGGTGGAAAAATTCTTGTAAATGAGAGAGAGACTTTTAGGGGCTAAACGTGAGCACGATGGGAATTGCTTTTCTGTTCCATGCCTGACACAAAATAAACCTCAAATTACAAAATCCTTGAGTCTTAAAGTTGGTGAGAGTCCCACAATAATTAGGCATGTTAGGTCTTAACTGTGTGTTTTGCACTGTTCACCTGGGGAGAAGTGTTTCATTACTTAACCTCTTGTGTGATTTGCACTAAAAATCATTTTCTATAAGCTCTTACTATGTTTGATGTTTTGGTGAGTGGGAATAATGGTCATGTCTTTCCAGACTTAGGTCAGATTTTTACCATTCTCATGTGGTGGCTTCATTCTTGTCTCCTAATTTATCTGGTAGTTGGTTACTGTTTTCCATATCCTCTGCAGCGTGTTTGTCTGCTCAGGAAAAGTCAGAGCCAAGCAGGAAAGACTTAGTATTTAGAGCAGAAGAGGAAGTATGTGATGGGGACTGAGGAGTTTTTTAGAAATTACTGAGAACTCCTGCTCGTAATCTTTCTCACACACACCCTCATGGACGCACATCCCTCCAATCTCATACACACCACGCACGCACGCAGGTGGTGATATTTGTGAAGTCTGTGCAGCGTTGCATTGCCCTGGCCCAGCTCCTGGTGGAGCAGAACTTCCCAGCCATTGCTATCCACCGTGGGATGCCCCAGGAGGAGAGGTGAGTCAGAGACGGGCAAGATGTTTTGTGTCCTTGCGAGCAAAAGGGACCCTTGAGAGAAGAAAATCTCAACACTCTTTCTGATTTCCTTTCTCATAAAGGCTTTCTCGGTATCAGCAGTTTAAAGATTTTCAACGACGGATTCTCGTGGCTACCAACCTGTTTGGCCGAGGCATGGACATCGAGCGGGTGAACATTGCCTTTAACTACGACATGCCTGAGGATTCAGATACCTACCTGCATCGGGTAAGCCCCACACCTGGAAGATAGGCCAGTGTCCTCTCCCACCCCTTGGGTTTCTCTATCTTTCATATCTTCCATTTCTTCCCTCCCTTTGTGTGTCTTCCTTCTGTGGGGCCTGCTGGTCCTATCACATGTCTCTTTCCAGGTGGCCAGAGCAGGCCGGTTTGGCACCAAGGGCTTGGCCATCACGTTTGTGTCAGATGAGAATGATGCCAAGATCCTCAATGATGTGCAGGATCGCTTTGAAGTCAATATAAGTGAGCTGCCTGACGAGATAGACATCTCCTCCTACAGTGAGTAATGATCTCATGAAGCTGCTTCCCCTAGTCCTTTAGATTCTCTTCATTTGCTTAGTGGGTTTTTCTTAAAGCCCCTGGTGCATGGTGGCCACTTGACAAGTTTGACATCCATATTTCTGCTGCCCCCACCTTGATGCTCTATTGGGATGTTTAGTTGACCTGTGTATGGGGGTCTCTTCTCATCAAATTATTTCTCTTTCTCTACCCCCAGACCTATTCTCTGACCTGCATACCACACAAACATCTGGATGTGTTGGGAGAGGGGTGTTTGTGCCGACTTTGATTTTTTTTTTTTTTTTTATAAATTTTTCCCATGCTCTAGTCTAACTGCTGTATTTTCTTTTCAGTTGAACAGACACGGTAGAGGACTCACCCACCCGTTCTGGAATGTGACAGTTCTCTTCAGGAGACCGCACCAGGCGTGGGGGTGAAGGAGACACTACTGCTACCGACCCCGGGCGCCCCAGTCCCCCGCCCCATGACTTTCCTGGCATCACCACCACTCCTGAACCCCATTTCCCCGATTTGTCGGAAATTTTTTTTTTTTTAACAAAACTAAAAAACTCATGCGTCTGTGGTGTCTGTAAGCATTCCATCCCTTTATTGGATTTGGGGTGAGGTGGTTCTGGGGCATAATCCAGAGTAAATTCCTGTGGGCACTGTGTGCCCTGCTGGGGGCTGAGGTCAGCGGGAGGTGTTGAATTGGGATGTGAGTGAAAAGACTGCAGAGGCCATGACTTCTCATGACTATCCAATTTTTAGCCCTTTTGTGGCAGTTTCTTCTGTTTTCTTAGGGCCTGGGAGAGGCTGGGATGTTGCTGATCCAAGGGTTGGGGAGGGTGGTGTGCAGTTTTCAGGGCTGGACGGTGAAGGGGCCACTGATGGAAAGCTTAGGTGACTTCTCCCAGGCTCTCTGTGTCTCCTCATCTGTTCCTTTAGCTTCTGTGTCTTGAGCACCAGGGCCTGGGCTTCCCAGGCCCCTTCTTGCCCTTCCACCAGGGCCTGGTACAGCTCCAGCTGCTGCTCCAGCAGCTCCTCCGCCTGGGCCAGCTCAGCTGTGGGGCGGGGCTGGCGCTCCTGGGAGAGCAGAGCATTAGGGAGAGGTCATCGGCCAGGGCTGAGGGCTGAGGCTCACTGGAAGTCAGGAATTCTACCTCTGCCCCATTAATTTGAGGTCATCTTACTGCAAAGCTAAAGCAGTTTCCTGTCTTGGGCATAGTCCTGGAGTGGGGTGTGGGGTGGTAGTAGTTAGAGATCACAGCCCAGGTGCTGTAACTGGACTTGAAGGTGCATTTGGGAAGGGGAGAACTGGCTGTCCCAACCCTCCTGAGAAATAATTAACTGTTAGATGAGGGGAAGTTATTCTGTTCAAGGGCTTTGTGAACTGCAAGGAGGGTAGGGTGCAGATAGAGGGTGTCTTGTCTCGGGTGGGGACAAGGAGGGTGCTTTAAGGAACTGAGGGTTGGGACTAGCCCACAAGCATGGGGTGGGGGTGGGGGGGCATGTGCTGTGCTGTGGTTAGTCGCTCAGTCATCTAGGACTCTGCGACCCCATGAACTGTAGCCCTCCAGGCTCTTCTGTCCATGGGGATTATCCAGGCAATACTGGAGTGGGTTGCCATGCCCTCCAGGAGATCTTCCCAACCCAGCCATCGAACCCAGGTCTCCTGCAGTGCAGCTGGATTCTTTATCATCTCAGCCACCAGGTCTCCTTTCAGCTGACGTGTGGTGATATGGAGGGGATTCTCTGTCCCCCAGTACAAATTTGCCCTCATGCCCTCCACCTTCCTTGGTGCCACTTACCCTGGAAGGTGACATCTTCCTATTGCGTGTGGAGCTCGTCTCTGCTGTGCTTCTGGGACCCTGGGAGCAGCACCTCCAGGAGCCCTGGAGTATGGGGGCCCAGGATGGCAGGAGGAGGTGATGGCAGCATTGGGAGAGCCAGGCCAGAGGGAGGCCCATGCCGGGTGAGGCAGGAAGCTGTCTGAGCCACCCCACAGCCACCAAGAACTGGCTCCCTCTGGGCTGTGGCCTCGCTTCAATGCCTGGCCCTGCCCCTGCCCTGCTCTGTTGCACCCACCCGCCTCCCAGCCTGGCCCCAGAGTCCAGGAACTCAGTTCCCTAGTGTGAAATTGTTCCTGCCAGGCAAAATTTCCTTCAGAACTCTGGTCCCCAGCCTACCGTGTCTTGTGTCAGTAATTCTTAGCACTGTGTTTCTTACTCATTCCTCTCAGTTCTGCAAGGGAGAATGAATTACATTACAGGTTGGCAGATGAGGAAATGCTCAGAACTTCATTCAGCACTCACTTATTCAAGTATGGGCTGGGACCTGCTCTGGGTCATATGTGCTCAAGGCTCCACAGCCTGCTGGAAAAGCCTAGGCCTGCCAGACTTGAAAGCTCACCCTTGACCTGGCTCAAGTATTGATTTTCACTTTATTTCCCTTTCCTCTTCTTGCCGGTGACCTTTCTTTTGTCCCTGTTGTGTATTGTACATTGTTGGGGTTTGCCTCTTCTGTTAAGTTGGCACCATACACAGGTACTGGTTTCAAGCTTGGTTGAACTGGTGAGCCCTCCCATCAAGTATGCACTAGAACAAAAGCCTTGTCCACTCACTGAGGCTTGTGTATAAATACTGGACTTCCTGCAGTGTGTCCTGAAATGTCCTGTTGTGGCTAGAGGGCACAGTCATACCCCTGGCTCACAGAGTGGATGGTTCCAGCTTTAATCTAGGAAAAAGTAGGTCCTCAGAAAAACATGCCCTAGAAAGCAAGGTTGCTGGACAGTGGACAGCTGCAGTTTGCTATTGGGACATCACACTGAATTTGGAGGGAAGATGGCCTCTGCCATAGTGTGGGGGTCAGAGGAGCGGAGAGGGAGACCTTCCTGGAGGTCAGTGATTCTTGAACTTGGGCTGAAGCAACTTTAGATGAAGTCAGAGATCTCTGGGTTCCCCATTAGTTGATAGGTTCCCATTTTTTAGTGGAAAAAGAATGGAGAGTCCCTGTACAATTTTGGAGGAGACAAGCCTTCCCTCTTGTCTCTCAGTGATAGGGTTATATGTGGGGGCTCATTTTTGAACTGCAATGTGTGCACAGCTTAAGTCGTACTTGAGACAGAAGAGGCCCAAACTACTGTTACAAATAAGGGAAGCTAGCACAAGGTTAAACAAGCCACAAGTAACATGGAAACGAAACTAAGCACATTTATAAATTAAAAGCAAGATTAGCAGCTATTAATTGAGAAACTTCTGTAAAACAGTCTAGATGATGCACTAGTAATAAAGTATCCTACCTGAAAATTAGACATTTCTATCACGTGAATTTCTGTTTCAGGTTATGAACTCCCAAATGGACCACATCCAGTGATTTGCAGTAGGCAGTCCTAAGCCATGAATTATAGTAGAGTCTGGATTTGGCTTTGTCTGGCAGAGCTCAAGAAAAGACTGGTATTTGGATCAGTTCAGATCTATTGGGTGAGCTGTGGATCTCATAGTCACAGAAATGAAGGGATGAAAGTAGATAAATGTAAACCTAGAGTTACGTTACTGTGTATATTTAGTTATTCCTGAGAGGCTAGTAGTCTTCTTCTTTATGTGGTGCTGTTTTATTTATGTCTCATAGTCTTAATCAAATGAGAGGTCTGGCTTGGCCTCTGCAGGAGGGGCCTATCGACAGGCAGAGGATTACGGGAGGTGTCTGGCATGAGGCCGAGGGGCTGCTCTGCTGATGCCACCTTTACTACCGCATCCTGCCCAGTGGATGGGGCAGGCCTGGGGGACTGACGGGAGTCACGTACCCTTCATGCGAAACTTGGGGAGATGGGTACTTAGGTATATTTAAGTCCACCCACTGCTCTAATGTGAGAAGTTTACTGAGAGACACTTTTTGTTCCTGTCACAGGTGACCTTCATGGTAACTTTTCAAGAGAACTTTCTTACTTCACTTTTTTTGGCATGTGAATGTCCGGTTGTCCCAGCACCATTTATGTATTCTATCCCTGGGTTCTCTGTCCTGTCCACTGACCTTCTTGTGTTTTCTTTCACCAATACCACGTTATCTTGATTAGCATAGCTTTGTAGGAAGTCTTGAACTCAGGTAGGGTTTTCAAGTGTCCACCGACTGTTCTATAGTGTGCTGGCTGTTCCAGCTCTCTGGCCTCTCCATATGCATTTTGTCAGTTTGTCAATACAGGCATTCCTTGGAAGTATTATGGGTTTGCAGACCACTGCAATAAAGTGAATATTGCAATACAGTGAGTCACATGAATTTTTTGGTTTCTCAGTTTAAATATATAAAAGTCATACAATGTGTGCGTGTGTGGGCTCAGTCACTAAGTTGTAACCCCATGGACTACACCCCAGCAGGCTCCTCTGTCCATGGACTTTTCCAGGCAAGAATAGTGGAATGGGTTGCCGTTTTCTTCTCCAAGGGATCTTGCCCACCCAGGGATTGAACTGGTGTCTCCTGCATTTCCTGTATTGACAGGCAGATTCTTTATCTCTGAGCCACTGGAGAAGCCCATATATACTTTATACTGCAGTCTGTTAAGTGTGTAATAGCATTATGTCTAAAAAAACAATGTGCATACCTTAATTAAAAAATAATGCTGTTGGAAAAATGGCACTGATAGACTTGCTCAACACAGGGTTGTCACAAACCTTTGACTTGTAAAAAATGCCAGTATAATTTATTTTTTATTGAAGTACAGTTGAATTACAATGTTGTATTACTGTACAGCAAAGTGACTGGCTATATATATATTTTTTCATATTCTTTTCTATTATAGTGTACCATAAGATATTAAATACAGTTTCCTGTGCTATACAGTAGGACCTTGTTTATCCATTCTGTACACACCAGTTCGCATCTGCTAATTCCACACTCCTAACCCAACCCTCGGCCGCCACTCTCACCTGATTCTGTTTCTGTTTCATAGGTTCATCGGTGTCACATTTCAGACCCCACATATGGGTAATATCATACGGTACCTTTCACCCAGCTTCCCTTAATGTTAACATCTATCAGAACTATATTGAGACCAAGAAACCAAGAAGTTAAAATTGGTACAATACCATTAGCTAAGCTGTAGACTGGATTTCACCAGTTTTTCCACTAATGTCCTCTTTCCGTTTCAGGATCCAATCCAGGGTACCTTAATGCATTAGGTTGTCATGCCTCCTTAGTCTCCTCTGATCTGTTGAGTTTCTTACGCTTTATCTGTTTTCATGAACATTTTGAAGAGTACCAGACAGAACGTTTGAAGAATATCACTCAGGTTGGGTTTGTCTGATATTTTCTCATGATTAAATTGGGTTTATGGGTTTTAGGGAAGAGAACTGTAGATGTGAAAGGCCTTTTGTATCACATCATATCGAGGGTACATGATATCAACATGATCTTTATCTGCCAAGTTTCTCCACTCAGTAGTAGTTTTTCCCTTTCCATTCTCTATTTTTGGCTTCCCAGATGGCTCAGTGGTAAGGAATCTGACTGCCAGCATGGGAGACACAGGAGATGCAGGTTTGATCCTTAGGTTGGGAAGATCCCTTGGAGAAGGAAATGGCAACCCATTCCAGGGTTCTTACCTGGGAAATCCTGTGGACAGAGGAGCCTGATGGGCTACAGTCCAAAGGGTCACAAAGAACCTGAGTGACTGAGCACACAGCATATTCTATTCTTTGGAAATGAGTCACCAAGTCCAGCCCACACTCAAGGGGAGGGAAATTAAACTCCATCTCCTGGAATGGGGATTCTCTTCATATATTACTTGATACTCTTCTGTAAGGATAGTGTGTCCTTTCTCCCTCCCTTTAAAATGTTTTCAGTCATTTGTGTATTTCAATATGAACTCAAATCTTTTTTAAAAAATTGTATTTGTTTGGCTGCACGGGTCTTAGTTATGGCATGCAAACTCTTAGCTGTGGCGTGTGGGGTCTAGTTTCCTGACCAGGTATCAAACCCTGACCCCCTGCATTGGCAGCGTGGAGTTTTAGCCACTGGACCACCAGGGAAGTCCCTGAACTCAGTATTTTTTATTTGGGGTTATAATCCAATATTTATTGTGATTTCGCTGCTGAAATTGTTCCAGCTTTGTTCATAGGGAGCTTTTTCAGGTTGGCTTCTGTGTCCCTTTGACATGCTCGATTTTGGGGAATTGCCTTCCTTTCTGGACATTACAAGGCATTCCAGGCTCATCTTGTAGTTTTTTCTGTCTTAAGCCTACAATCAGCTATTTTTCTAAAGACCCATGGTTCCTTTTATTGGAGGGTGTTTTAGCCAAGATTTGGGCATTGAGTGCTCATTTCACTTTTCTAAAGAGGACAGAGTTTCCAAGAGCTGCCCGAGCTCATACAGGCAAACAAGAGGCTATCCTTTCAGCACCACATAGAGCTTATTTAGTGCAAGCTTTACTACCCAGCACAACGGCCAGTTTTCCACATGTGCCTTCATTCCTTAAAGTTTCTGTTTTTTTTTTTTTTAGCCTGTAGGGCTGAAACATTAATAATTTAATTTCCTGATATTTGGAGACTTCCCTGAAAGAAAATTTCAAGTTTCATTAAGAAGTTCCACTTAAAAAAGTAGAGTAGCCAAGAGGAAAAGACGGCAGAAGGAGGAATCAGTTACATTTTTCTTCCATTCCTGCCGCTCTTTCCATGTCCCTGCGCTGGGCAGGGCGGGGGAAGGATGGCTCTTGGACTCTGAGAGAAAAATAATGATATGGAATCGCCTTTCCCAAACCCCTTGATTTCCGCTTTGTCTGTGCCCATGTCCTCTCCCAGTCGTTGGCCTTTTCCTTCCTCCAACCTCAGCTAGAGCCCAGCCTCTTGCCTGGAGCCTGCTCCTCAGGGAGAATTGAGCCATTCTTAACACTGGAGGGCAGAAGAGAAGAAGAGAGGTCGGGTCTTGGGGATGTGGGAGAAGGTGCCGCAAGAATCACACGTGGAGAATGCAGCTGTGGACCAGGGAGGGAAGAGGAGGGTGGGACCCACTGGGAGATTAGGACCGACATACATGCACTGCCGTGTGTAGAGCAGATAGCTAGTGGGAACCTGTCATAAGGCGCAGGGAGCTCAGCTCCGTGCTCTGTGGTGACTCAAAGGGGCCCTGAGAGGGAGGTCCAAGAGGGAGGGGATATATGAATGTATACAGCTGATTCTCTTCATTGTACAGCAGAAAGTAACACAACATTGTAAAACGATTATACTCCAATTAAAAAAAAATGGTTAGAACCAGAAGGGCTTTCAAATGAGGGTGAAATGTGAGTGACCAGAGGGCAACTGAGGACATTTCCAACGTCTCCATTTAGGAGGGAAGGGAGGGCCCTTGGGTACAGGAGCAGAGAGCCTTGCCCGGGTCTGGATGAGATTCACCCCCACCCTCACCCATCCTCTGACAATACCTCATCCCACATCACATTGAGGGGCCCTTCGGGCCCAGGTGCTCCACCAGCCAGAGGTATTGTAGGTCTTCTTCAAGGAGGACCCCCACAGCAGCCCAGCTCTTGGCAAGTCTTGTCACCCCCTCCATGGCGGGTCCCTGAGTCCTGAGTTCACCGTCTGTTCCCTCCCTTCCTGCAGCCAGGTCAGCACTCTGCCGACAGCTCAGCCTCTCAGAGCTTGATTGCCCTCAGGGTCCTCCTTTGTCAGTGACCACAACCCTGGGTGGAGGGCATGGCGGGGGTGAATCCAAAGAGAGAGGGAGCGGGGGTACCTCGACTCTTCCTCCCCAAGCGGTGCCTTCTCCCTCCCCCACCTCAGGACTTTCAAAGGCTGGAGCAAGAGAGACCCAGGACCCCACACCTTTCCCGTAAGAAGTCTGTGCACAAGGGCGCTCTCCTCCAATCCCACTGCGGTTTTACTGCCGGCCTGGGACAGTCCTGGGTATGCAGAGGGCGATCCAGCAGTGCTCTTCCTTCACATATCTGCACGACTCGGTTCCTCACCTGCTTCAGTGTGTCTTCTGCTCAGCTGTCACCTCCGTGAGGCCCACCCTGACCACCCTCTTTAAAAGTGCCACCTCTCCCATTACCTTGCATTGTTGTTGACTTTGTATTATTTTTTCTCTGTATCCCCTATCATTTTCGAACATA
This sequence comes from Bison bison bison, assembly GCF_000754665.1. NCBI lineage: Eukaryota > Metazoa > Chordata > Mammalia > Artiodactyla > Bovidae > Bison > Bison bison. Next base: position 81,743 of record NW_011493987.1, on the reverse strand, counting down.
CTGTGCAGATCTCTTTTCCCAAAGAGGACCTCAACAGCACTGCCCCACATGCTCTTTACAATTGACCCGCTGTCTACAGCTGAGGGCTAATTCCCCTCTTCTTGAATCAACAACCTGTAAGCATCAGGAAAGCAAGTGTTTTGACTATTTTGATTAAATAGCCATCAGTCCTAGAGCAAAGCCTGGCACAGAGGCACTCACTCACTATTTGTGAAGGGATGAATAAATGCTGTGACAAGATTCCTTAAAGCTGGGTCTGAGGCTTGGAAGAGGGGAGTTTGCTGGTGTTTGGTTTTGGAGGTTGTCTTAGTCTGCTCAGCCTGCCATAACTAAATACCCCAGGCTGGGTGGCTTAAGTGACAGAAATTTGTTTTCTCACAGTTCTGGAGACCAGAAGTCCAAGATCCAAGTGCTAGGAAATTTGGATTCTGGTAAGGGCTCTCTTTTAGGCTTGTAACTATCTGTCTTTTCACTATGTCCTTACATGGCCTCTCCTCTGTACAAAGTGGGGGTGGAAGGGAAGAGAGCACAAGCTGGTGTCTCCTTCTCAGAACTGCAAGCTTTATCAGACGAGGGCCCCACCCTTATGACCTCATTTAACCTTCAGTGTGTGTGCATGTACGCTGTCATGTCTGACTTCTTGTGACCCATGGACGGTGGCCTGCCAGGCTCCTTGTCTGTAGGATTCTCCAGGCAAGAATGCTGGAGTGGGTTGCCATTTTCTACTCCAGAGGATCTTCCTGACCCAGGGATCAAACTCGTATCTCTTGTGTCTCCTGTGTTCACAAGCAGATTCTTTACTACTGCTGCCACCTGGGAAGCCTACAAATGTAAGATGGGAAACCACAAAACTCCTAGGAAGAAACATAGCTTTAATACTCTTTGACAGAAACTGTAGCAATATTTTTTTTGGATCTGTCTTCTAAGGCAAAGGAATAAAAGCAAGAATAAAGGGGAGCTAATTAACATTAGAAGCTTTCGCATAGGAAAGGAAACCACCAACAAAATGAAAAGACAATCTATGGAATGGGAGAAAATATTGCAATAAAATGACCAGTAAGTTAATATCCAAAATATATAAGCTGCTCATACAACTCGACATCAAAAAAACAAATAACCCAATTAAAAAATGGGTGGAATACCTGAATAGACATTTTTCCAAAAAAGACATACAGACGGCCATAAAAAGATGCTCAGCATCACTAATCATTAGAGAAATACAAATTAAAACCACAATGAGATATCACCCCACACCTATCAGAATGATTATTATCAAAAAGAACACAAATAACAAATATTGGCAAGGATGTGGAAGAAAGGGAAATTCTGTAAACTGTTAGTGGGGATGTAAATTGGTGCAGCCTTTGTGGAAAACAGTGTGGCTACTTCTCAAAAAACTAAAAGTAGAACTACTATGTGACCCAGTAATTCCACTCCTGGATACATATTCAAAAAAATAAAACCAATTGGAAAAGATGCATGCACCCCAATACTCATACGCATCATTATTTATAATTGCCCAAGTATGGAGACAACCTGTGTCCATCAACAGAGGAATGGATAAAGAAGATGTTACATACACACAATGGATACTACTCAGCCATTACAACAGCATGGATTGACTTGAAGGGTATTGTGCTAAGGGAAATAGGTCACAGAGAAGGACAAATAATACTGTGTGATATCATTTATATGTGGAATGTAAAAGAAACTAGTGAGTATAACAAAAAAGAAAGAGGGATTTTCCTGGCAGTCCAATGGTTAGGACTTGGCGCTTTCACTGCTGTGGCCCAGGTCAAATCCATGAAGTGTGGCCTAAAATACAAGCGAGAAAGAAAGAAAAGAAACAGCCTCACAGATATAGAGAACAAACTAGTGGTCACCAGTGGGGAGAGAGACGGGAATAGGGGCCAGACAAGGGTGGGGATTAAGAGGTACAAACTGCTACGTATAAAATAAAATACAAGGATAAAGTTCAACACTGGGAATATAGCCAGTATTTTACAATCACTATACATGGAATATAACCTTTAAAGTTATGAATCATGTTGAACACCTGTAACTTTTATTGTACATCAACTATACCTCAATTAAAAAATACAATCACATGGAGGGGGTTGGGGCTTCAACATATGGATTCTGAAGGCCACATCTCAGTGCATAACAGGGGTCTCCTGTGACGTGTATTTGCTACCCACCAATTGGTCTTGGTTTCCTGAGCCTCTCCTCTCTCAGTGCCACCCGGAACTCTTGTCTTGCCACATAAACTCAATGGACAGGCTGTGTCTGTGTCTTACCCACCATCACCTGCCTCTGACGTCTCTTGGGCCAGAGAAGGGGGGTCTGTCTAGATTGTGGGGTCATGGGTGGCTGCTGTCCAAATTGCAGCTGTGGCTCAGTTGCCGCATGGGGGCTCCAGGGAACCCTTCCTTGGCTTGTGAATCCCACGTCTGCTCAGGCTGCTGTAACAGACTATCATAGAGGATGAGGAGTCCAAGATCAAGGTGTCAGCAGATGTGGTGTCAAATGAGGGCCATCTTCCTGACTCACAGATGGCTGTCTTCTCACTGTGACCTCCCATGTAGAAGGGGAAGGGAGCTCTCCAGAACCTCTCTTTTATAAGGACACTTACACCATTTGTGAGGGCTCCACCCTCGTGACCTGACCTCCCAAACGCCCTACCTCCAAATACACTGGGGATTTGGTTTCAACACAAGAATTTCTGGGGATACAAACATTTAGTCTATGGCACCTGAAGTCCTGGATCAGTCATCAGGGTAGACTTGAGACCTGGGGCTGGGGTTGCCGAGATCCTAAGTTCAGAGGGTGGGGGTAGCAGGGAGCAGGGCCTGAGGGGTCCAGTCTGAGGATCTGGGTGGTTGGGTCACCAGAGAGGAAGGAGGTGGGCTCATCCCAGAGTCCTCTGGAAGTGAACTGTGGAGGGTGTAGGGACCGCCACTAAGAAGTGGGCATTTTTTGGTCATCTGGGTCTCATTGCTGAGGTCCCTGAAGCCCATGGTGGTGTCCGGCCCCCACAGCGTGCTGAGAACTTGATCCCCAGGCACCCCTTGACCTGGCATGGAGGCTCTGGTTGTCTAGGGGAGGGAGGGATAACTGAAGAACGTGACAAGCCATTCATTGAGGCTGGGCTCAGACATGGCAGTGAGGTCCTAGCGCAGGAAGTGGGACCCTGGAAACCCTGGGATTTGATGCCAGAGTTGGTCCCCACAGGGACAGCCCAGCACCCAGAAACCCTCTCCAAATACCACCCGCAGGTGTCCCCTAGACTGGCCTTTCTCAGGTCACGCTCCTCCCTGGCTCCATCCTCTCTCCTTGTAACCTTCAACTCCCTGATGTCCTTATTTCTGCCCTACCCTCACTTCCCCTGGAGCATTGGCTCCTTCCTGAACCCGGCTCACTGGGGGCTGTTCCCACTCCGGGATCCCACCCCCTGTCCTGAAATGCACTGGATTGATTCCCAGGTACAGAGGTCCTCGGCTCGAGGCAGCGGCAGGAACAAGCAAGCGATAAGGACTCAGGAGGCCTAGGTCCCATCTCAGGAGACTGAGGGCACTGTGTTTCTTGTGGGGTCCATCTGGGACCTGGGAACCAGTTGTTACGGCCTGGAGGCACTGTGCTTTGAGGCAGAGTCCACGGTGACTCAGTGGGAAGGAAACGTGTGTCAGTGTGGAATTTGGGGAACACCTCATACTCCCCAGACTGATAGAGGATGGAGGCCCCTTCTTGTGTTTAAAGCCTTATTCTGGTTCTGGGAGCCGCCAGAGAGCCTGGGAGGGTTCTGGCTGAATAGGAGAGAGCTACGTCTCCTGTCCTGAGCCCTGTGGCCACACGGGGGCGCCAACACATTGCTCTGCGTGGCCTGGAAGGGTCTGGGCTCTAGATTAGTCAGAGATGGCTGACCTCAGGACTGAGTACCAATGTGGGGAAACAGCTTCTGAGCAGCTCTGGACTCCACTGGTGTCAGGGTCAGGGGTGGTCCAGGGACGGGAGGAGAATAGAGTCCTTATGCTAACTCTGAGGTTACCATCCCTACCCTGTGATTCTCCTGCCTCTTGGTGACAATGCCTGGGAAAATGGAAAATAAGCATTTTCTTCTACACTATTTCTTTTCAGTACTCCTTGATGTAGCAACAGTAACAATATCTGTATAAGTTTTTTCTCAGGAAGAATACGTGAGAAATTGATAAAATGCTCACCGCTGGCAGAAGACCTAGATGCCAGGGATCTGGGGAGGAAGGAAAATTTTTCACTTGCAAATCCTTTGGAATATCTTGAAAGATTTTTGAAAAATATGTTGCATTAAAAATCCCTCTTGGGGGAGGGTATATGTGTATATCTATGGCTGACTTATATTGATGTTTGGCAGACCAACATAACCAATATAAAGCAATTATCCTTCAATTAATAAATAAATACATTTTAAAACAAAACAAACAAAAATCCCTCTTGGGAATTCCTTGGCAGTGCAGTGGTTAGGACTCTGCACTTCCACTGCAGAGCAGCCCACTTTCAATCCCTGATCTGGGAACTAAAATCCCACAAACCATAAAACACACACACACACATCCCTCTCAGTAACAATAAGGAAAAATATAAAGAAAAGAAAACCTATAAAAGAAAAAATCTTTCTCATTTATGAGACTCTTTCCTATTTACTTGCAGTTCACACGCTATGGTCCTATGATATGATTCAGGCCTCACTGAATCACTCACTCATTCACTTACCCATTCATTCACTCAACAAGTATTTCTAAAGCAACAACCAGGCACTATTCAAGGAGATAGGAATACAGCTGTATACGATCAAAGTCTCTATACTTGTGCTCATAAAGCTTATGTTCTAGAGGAAGGAGAGAAAATAAACAATTTTGAGTGTGGTCCTCCAGCACTCACAGGGTATTCACACCTCAGAGCCATCCAGGCTGTTCTCTGGCCTGAGAACTTGACCCCCAGACAGCACTTCCCTCCCTGACATTCTCTTCTACTGTCCTTACTGAGAGCCCCTCCCTGCGTGGCTCACCGCATCTGGGTCTCCAGCCTCCCTCTACCCACTGCCCTGCGTTGATTTTATTTAAACCCTAGTTGTCGCTAAGTTATTCTGGCTCGGTGACCCCATGGACTGTAGTCCGCCAGTCTCCTCTGTCATGGGATTTTCCGGGCAAGAATACTGGAGTGCATTGCCATTTTCTTTGCCAGGGAATCTTCCTGACCCAGGGATTGAACTTGCACCTCCTGCATTGGCAGGTGGATTCTTTACCACTGAGTCACCTGGGAAGCCTCACACCATGGTCACTAATGCACATTTTCAAGTGTCATTATTTAATTGTTTATTTTCTCTCCTTCCTCTAGAACATAAGCTTTATGAGCACAAGTATAGAGACTTTGATCGTATACAGCTGTATTCCTATCTCCTTGAATAGTGCCTGGTTGTTGCTTTAGAAATACTTGTTGAGTGAATGAATGGGTGAGTGAATGAGTGAGTGAGTGAATGAATGAGTGAATGAATGCACAAGCAGCCTGGCACATGCACAGACACACACTGCCACATACATACTCTCACCCACACTGACACATACACACGCAGAACACACTCACATACACACATTGTCACATTCACACATTCACACATTCTCACATGCACATACTCTTGAAGCCTAATTTTCATTCAACATTAGGTTGTGGACATTTCCCATGCATTATTATTTCTAAAAGTTTTCTCCAACTTATTGTGAAACATTTCAAAGATATCTCAAGTTTGAAGGAATAGTACAATAGCCATCCTAGATATAGTGGTGTTAATATCTTGTCATATTTTCTTTGTGTATGTAATAAATTATATTTCCATGATTTTTGCTGAAATCCTTGAAAATCACTTGCCAACATCCTGATCCTCATCCCTAGCTATTTCAGTGTCATTTCTTGAAAAGGAAACTGTCTTCAAATAATATTATTATCATACTGAAAATAACTGTAATTCCCTAACATTATGAAATGTCAAAGTAATATAAAATTCTCTTAATTATCCTGCACATGTCTTTCACTTGGAGAGAGGAACGCTTGGTTGTGCCATCTCTGAATTTTCCTTCTCTTCCCTCTCTCCAGCCCCTAATGACAATTCCAAAGAAAACTGAAAAGTAGACACATTTTTTCCCTACTTCTTTTGCAGCTTTTTGAAACTCAGTTTTATGACATAAATCATCTCTTGTTTGGGAGCGACGTCTCAATGTCTACATAACATCCCAAAGTGCGATGAGCATCTTGGGACAGTTGGGAGTTGGGACTTGGGACACAGTTGCCCTGGGCCTTCTGTTCTCCTTATGAGGGTAGAAGAGGGACCCCTGTGCCAGGGTCACCCCTGGCTCCCTGAGAACTCACACCTCCAACAGCAGGCGTCAAGGCAGACCTGAGCCCTCAGGGTGAGAGTGCACTCACGTAATCCTCGAAGACCACTTCTCACCTTCAGGCGTTCCATCCCAGAGTCAGGGGATCCAGAGGGGTCCACACACAGGAAAAAAGACCCAGCCACCTCAGCCCTTGTCGTCTCCACCATCTTATTCACCCCAGAGCCCAAATGAGAGCCCCAAACCCCTGATCCTCTCCACCTTCATCTCCCTGTCAGCTGCCTTGACCCACTGGGACTAACCTCATTATGCCCTTTCCCTGTTTGTCTTAGTCATGACAAGCCCCCAGATAGTCTGGCCTCTCATCTGTGTTAGAGGCTCTGCACAGCTCTATTCTGTCTCCTCTTCCACCCCTCCTCAGCTCCTGAGGGTTTTCACAGCGCCCCCAGGAGTTCTCAGACACTGACCAGCAAAATCTCCAACGTCCTCCTTCGGATGTTCCCTTCACCTCACAGCTCTGACAGAAACCTGGGTCTCCTCGAGGACACGGACCCTCTGAAGTCCTCTGATACTGTTTCCTCATCCATGGACCTTGTACCCCTGTACCTGGGTGTGGGTGGGGTCCTTCTTATGACTCCCTGCAGACCTTTCTCCCACCCCCTTCCCTAACATCCTCCGGTCTGACATCAGGTTAGAGCCCCCACCCTGCTGGTTGTGGGCCTTCCCCATGGACACCCAGCCCATTCCCCTCATTGCTTCTCTCTCACAGCTCCTGACTCACCATCACTGACTCCGACAATGTTGGCTCCTTGGTCTACGGTGATTTCAACGTGAGATGTTAGGCTGAACAGTGGCCCTCAGTGCGATCCATGGCCAAATCCTTGAACCCGTGACACGTTCTGTCTACACAGCTCTGGGTTTTGCAGGATAGGAGGTCTCAGTTCCACTAAGGGGGCACTCTTACAAGGGGACACGACAAGGGTCCCATTGAACCATACCCTATGACTGCCACCCGGGAAGCTTGGATTCCATGTGCCGAAGACCAGCAGGTGAGAGGAGGGGTCCTGTCTTCTCTAGGCAGATGTGATTGAGCCTGGTCCTCGGGAGAGACGGAGTTGCTGCTACATAACTGGTGCAGGAGGACTACAGGGGGAACTCAGGTGAGAGACTTGGGTGCCTGCTGCTTCTCCCTTGTCCCAGTGAAACTATAAATGTTAGGTGCGGTGACCCAGTCTGAGAAGGGTTTGATTTCCAAGGGTCCAGACGCCTCAGGTAGGAAGGTTTAGGACACAGCCCCCAGGTGAGGCACAAGGGCCCCTGCTCCTATGCGCTAAGATCCAAGGCAGCATTTATGCAGAGACCCTGCTTCCCAGGGCTGTTCCCAGACAATGACAGGTCGAAACAGTGACCCTAAGGGAGGCTCATTTCCAGGAGACACAGGGCTCCATCTGTGGCTCGGGGACTCTTCTACGGCCTTGCTCAACTTCACTTCCATTGCCTAGGGGTCTAGAATAGTCCAATGAACCTTCTCTCCTGTCTGCCTCTAGGGGTCAGATTGCATCTTAGTCCTGCAGGCTCTCCCAATGTTTTCTGCCTGCCTCACATTCTCTGACAAGTGTTTCCCCTAAAAAAACACTGGCGAGTTTAGTCTCAACTTGGCAACTGTTTCTTGGAGGCCAGGGACTAACGAGATCATTTTCATTTGTGCACCAATAACCTATTATTTATTTCAGCTTATAAAACCTTTCTCTTTATCCAGCTTCTCCGACCAACAACTGCTTCATTTCGCTTGTCTTTTTAGTATCCGAGTTATATTTGTTGCTTTAAGACACTAAGTTTTAGGATAATTTTCTGTTCAATAAAGCTAAGTAATAAAGCTCTCTTAAGTCTTTATTATTCTATGGATATTGTCTAAATCTATTTCCTTGCATTTTAAAAATGCTATTTATACTTAATATCGGAGAAGGCAATGGCACTTCACTCCAGTACTCTTGCCTGGAAAATCCCATGGACGGAGGAGCCTGGTAGGCTGCAGTCTCGGGGTCGCAAAGAGTCGGATACAACTGAGCGACTTCCCTTTCCCTTTTCACTTTCATGCATTGGAGAAGGAAATGGCAACCCACTCTAGTGTTCTTGCCTGGAGAATCCCAGGGACGGGGGAGCCTGGTGGGCTGCCGTCTATGGGGTCACACAGAGTCGGACACGACTGAAGTGACTTAGCAGCAGCAGCAGCAGCATACTTAATATTGCTAATTGCTCTTCTCTTGTTCTGTCTTTTACTAATTTGGACTTTTCTCTTTCTTCTCCTCCTCCTCAGCTTTCTTCCTCCTTCCTTTCTTTCTTTTTAATTTGAGGACTCCAAATATATAAATTAATACTATATGGTTGTGCTAAAAGGAAGCATTCTCAGGACCCATATGCTGAAAGTGTGATGCCATTTATATACACATTCCTTTTCTTTTTTTAAAAAATAATTTGATTTATTTATTGGCTGTGCTGGGTCTTTGTTGCTGCACAGGCTTTTCTCTAGTTGCAGTAATCATGGGCTATTCTCTAGTTGCGGTGCACAGGTTTCTCATCTCGATGGCTTCTCTTGTAGGGCACAGGCTCTAGGGCGCTCAGGCTTCAGTAGTTGTGGCACGTGGGTTCAGTAGTTGCGGTTCCTGGGCTCTAGAGAACAGGCTCAATAGTTGTAGTGCACGGGCTTAGTTGCTCCACATGTGTGATCTTCCCAGACCAGGGATTAAACCCATGTCTCCTGCACTGGCAAAAGGATTCTTTACCACTGAACCACCAGGGGAGCGCCGACACATTCTTTTTCAATTAACACCACATTGCAATTCAACTATACTTCAATAAAAATAAAATTTTAAAGTACAATGCCAGATATACGGAATAAAACTAGAAGAAATGAAGTTTTTGTTAGAGTTTGAAAAACATGCCAGGGTGATCTGCACTGCAAGTGAGTTTCAACACAGGAAGTGGGTTTTACCTCTTGCTTTCTGTCTTTCTGCTGAAAACAGCTTCCTCTGGAACAACCACACAAACAACATGAACACTTACACAGCCCTAGTGAAAATTTAAATTGATAGTAGAACTTTGGAAATCAAATTAGCCTCGTCTAGAGCAACTTCACTTTCACTTTTCACTTTCATGCATTGGAGAAGGAAATGGCAACCCACTCCAGTGTCCTTGCCTGGAGAATCCCAGGGACGGGGGAGCCTGGTGGGGTGCCGTCTATGGGGTCGCACAGGGTCGGACACGACTGAAGCGACTTAGCAGCAGCAGCAGCAGAATGGTTACAGTACATATATCATATAATCCAACAGTCTTACTCCTGATCATTCACTCTGGGGGGCTGCTTGCCTATGTGTCCCAGGAGACATGTACACTAATGTTAATGACAAAAATTGAAACACCATATGTTCACCCAAAGGAAAATAACTGTGGTACAATCACGAACTATAAAGCTTTTCCAGCAGTAAAGTGAGTGAATCTTTCTATCAGTTATCAGATAACTCACCTACCCATAACACTGAGTCATGGAAGAATACAAGCTGTATGTGTTCACTGAACAGGAAGGTCAAAAACAGGCCGAACTAAATAACATTTGGTTTGGGGGTATATGCACTTACTGTAAAATCATTAGAGAAACTCAGAGGAACAGTAAACACAAATTTCAGGATAGAGGTTATATATGGGAGATGGGATTGAGAAGTGGCTCACGGTAGCTTCTTAGTCTCTGATTCTATTTTTTTTTTTGGCTGCATTGCATGGCATGCAGGATCTTAGTTCCCCAACTAGGGATAGAACCCATGGTTGCTGCGGTCGAAGTGTGGAGTTTTAACCACCGAACCATCAGACAAGTCTCCTTAGCTTCACATCTTATCTCAGAGGTGGGTTCCGAGGAGTATCAGAACTCCTTAAACTGGTATTTTTGAAACTGGAGTTTGTGAACCATTCCAGATTAATTTTTTTTTCAATGAAAGGGAAAATTACATACCAAAGTTTAAGGATCCTTAGTAAGACCTACTCACAGTAGAACTAACCCATAGCCAAATGTTGTGAACCGTATTCGAGAGAGAGAATCCAGGATGCCACAGAAATATCTTTGTCTAGGCCGTTTGCTCTTTTGTTCACTGGCATCTCTGTCAGTTTTCTGCTGCACAATGTTTAATCTGATGCTTAAGGTCTTGTGATGGCTTAGACACGTCACTTACATTAACTTTCACATTCACCTGGCTTAAATACATTTATGGAACCAAAACGTGCATTTTGCTCAGTGTAAATTAAGATGGAAAAATATAAAGGAATATCATCTTTGATAATATTACCTGATGAGATTTCATTTTAACTAGAAAAATAAGAATCTCATGGGAGGGAGATGGGAGGAACGTTTAGGAGGGTGGGACACGGGTGTACCTATGGCTATTTCTTATTGATGTATAATAAAAAAAAACCCACAAAATACTGTAAAGCAATTATCCTTCAATTGAAAGGAAAGAAAAAAAAAAAAAGAATCTCTTATTTTAGTCTCCCTCCCCACTCCGAGCTTAGTATCATGACAACAGTTTTGATGTGACTCATTAGACAGGAATGGCTAATTTTGATCTAGGAACAAAGTTTTACCTGGATCAGAATTGTCCCTTGGACTTCAAGGAGATCAAACCAGTCCATCCTAAAGGAGATCAGTCCTGGGTGTTCATAGGAAGGACTGATGTTGAAGCTGAAACTCCAATACTTTGGCCACCTGATGCAAAGAGCTGACTCATTTGAAAAGACCCTGATGCTGGGAAAGATTGAGGGCAGGAGGAGAAGGGGACAACAGAGGATGAGATGGTTGGATGGCATCACCGACTCGATGGACATGGGTTTGGGTAGACTCCGGGAGTTGGTGATGGACAGGGAGGCCTGGTGTGCTGCGGTTCATGGGGTTGCAAAGAGTCGGACACAACTGAGTGGCTGAACTGAACTGAACTCAATTGTCCATAGCTACCTAATCATTTACATATAGCTACTATATGTTTTCAGTGTATAGAATTTGCAGGGAAATCTTAGAGACCTTGGGGTATCTCACTTCTCTGTCTCAAACTTTTATTAGTAGTAATAGTGTTAGTCACTCAGTTGTGTCCGATTTTTTGCGATCCCATGGACTATAATCTGCCAGGCTCCTCTATCCATGGAATTCTCCAGGCAAGAATACTGGAGTGCATTGCCATTCCCTTCTCCAGAGGAACTTCCCAACCCAGGGTTTGAACCCTGGTCTCCTGCATTGCAGGCTGATTCTTTATCATTTGAGCTACAGGGAAGACCTGCAAACTTTTATTATTACGTTCCAAAAAGAAGTTTGAAGCACTCAAGAATAATTGACTAAAGGAAGCATTTGATTTACAAAATCCTGAGAGAATATTTAATTTTGATTTTAACATGTGGGTAAATTCTTTTATATTCCTCCCTTCCAGAAGTGGAGCTTCATTTTCTGCTCTTGAGTTTGGGTTGGACTTACTGATTCACTTAAAATCTTTTATTTGTTTGGCTGCACCAGGTCTCAGTTGCAGCATGTGGGATCTAGTTTCCTGACCAAGGTTCCAACCTGGGCACCCTGCATTAGGAGCATGGAGTCTTTGCCACTGGACAACCAGGAAGCCCCAGTGATTCACTTGTAACAGAGAGCAAGCTGACGTAATGGCGTGTGACTCTGGGCCTATGATATTAAACACAATGCAGCTTCCATCTTGGCTGCCCTCTCTCAGATCACTTGCTCTGGCGGAAGATTGCTGCCTAGTCATTAGCTGCTTTAAGGAAAGTTAGTATGGCTTGGAACTGAGGCCTCCCAGGACGATCCAGGAGGGAAATGAGGCCTCTTCCAACAGCCATGTGGGTGACCATGTTTAATGTGAATTTCTTGCCCCAGTTAAGCCTTTGGATGATGCAGCCTTGGCTGACAGCTTCATCAAAACTTATGAGAGGCCCTAACCAGAATTCAAGTAAACCTCTCCTGAAATTCTGATTCTGGAAAACTGTGGAACATAATAATTATTTGATTTTGAAATTCTCACTTTTACAGCAGTACACAATTATTACAGCATCCAAAGAAAATAATGGATTATTGCATTTTATTTTTGATCTGTTGTAAATTAACAATAGGATGTCAAACATAGGGCTTCCCTGGTGTATCAGATGGTAGAGAATTTGCCTGCAATTCGGGAGATGTGGGTTCGATCCCTGGGTCAGGAAGATCCCCTGGAGAAGGAAATGGCAACCCAGTCCAGTATTCTTGCTTCGAGAATTTCATGGACAGAGGAGACTGGTGGGGTCACAAAGAGTTGGACACAACTGAGCGACTAACACTTTCTAGTAAACATACCATTTGGTTTTAAAATTTAAGGAGAATCCCCATGGTTAAATGGACAGAAAGCATGTTATTACTATTTACAAAATTTTATTTATTTGAATTTCCATTACCAACTGTAACCCAATTAAACCCAAAGGAAGAACAAGGCTATATTAGGCAGATTCTAAGACAGCCGGCAATAACCAACTGCTCATTATTTACATTCTCCCAGTTGTTTGATCAAACACTAATGCAAGTGGTACTGTGAAGGGATTTTTTCATATGTAATTAGGTTCATATCAGTTGAGTTTACAACAGGGGATGATCATGGGTAATCCAGACCTGATCAAGTGAACTCTTAACCAGACTAGGTTATTACTGAACAAACAGTGAAAGGGATGCAGTGTGAGGGAGGGCTTGAAATGGAGGGGCCCACATAGCAAGGCATGCTGGTGGCCAGATGCGCTGAGAGCAGCATTCTACCGACCTCAAGAAAGGAAATGGGGACCTCAGTGCTACAACTATAAGAAGTAAAATTCTGCAAAGAGTTCTGCATGAGCTTGGAGGAGGACCTTAAGCTCTAGTTGCAAACACAACTTCACGAAATGCTGAACAGAGACCCTCTCCATACTGCACCTGGACTTCTGATCCACAGAACTGGGAGCATTGAAATGGCTCTTGTTAGAGCAACTACATTTGTGGTAACATTTTATGCAGCAATAGAAAACTAATGCACAGGCTCAATTGTGCAACATATAAAACATTCTCCACTGGAATGAATTTATGAACTCTCGCATATACTAGTTGAACAACATAAAATCTTTCCTAATTTTTCTACTTTAAAAAATTTTCTGATTTGTATATGATGCCATCAGACTTTAATACAATCAGGTTTGTTTATTTCATTTGTTCAACAATCATTAATTTAGTGCTCACTATGTATCAAACATAGCTTTATATGCTGGAGGTACAGCTTTAACCAAAACAGCTTTAACACAAAGCCCCTGTGCTCATGTGCCTTACATTCTAGAAGCTTTCCAAGAGTGACATGGAGCCACTGGAATATTAAAAAATGTCTGAAATGACACTCCTGACCACTGTGGGGGGAATAGTCCATGGGTGGCAGGTGAGGTGGTGGCTCTTGTGCCACAATTCAGGGATGAGAAGTAGGTGGAGACTAAGGGGAGAAGAGGGCCTGAGGGATGAGAGAGACAGAGAGAAGGGCTAGAGAAGCAAGAGGTGTGGAGAAGAAGCAGATGTAAAGCATTCTAAAGCAGTGACACTCTCAGATTTAAATATGATGTTACAATGATTTGCTTAACAGGTATTCTTTGCATCTTGTATTTGCTCTGTTCTGTGAGGCTGCCTAAAAACCAAATGTCTCCTTATGACAATCAGGTTAAAGAAAATAATACCAAGTGCCCAATAAAATGTGCACATCGCTTAGGTGTGGATCACAAACATAGACGATGCAGGAGTGTTCGTGAAGGACACTTTGATTGCACTGAACACTTGCAACTTTGAGGGGATTAAAGTTTGTACACTCTGGTTGAAATATAATGTGTTAATAATATTTCTTATTTTCTGTATTCTTGATGCTCTGCCATTTGTGGTCTGGATAACTGGGGAGAGACTTGCGCTCTAGAGCTGACCAATTCTTAGAGACAGCAAAGGGCTTGCCCAGGAGCAACCTTTTCTTTGCAAACTAGACAATCCAGAGTCCGTATCTGGAACCACCTCTTCTATAGCAGAGCCTGGCGGGCTACAGTCTATGGGGTCGCAAAGAGTTGGACATGACTGAGCGCGAACACACACACATACACACTTCAATCAGGTCTTACATTCCAGGAAGCAATATTCCTCTGCTCTCATTATCCAGGGCCAGGTACCAGGCACCTAGAGACAGGCCCTGTCTCCCAGAACCTGCCAATGACCTTATTCAAACCAGCCAATCCTAAGATGTTTCTCCAGCCCTCCTTTGCTTTCCCTCAGCCTGAGGAAAATGCCGTGAAAGTTCTGAGCCATGCTTTCTCCCTCTCCTTGACCTTCTGGCCAACCTTGGTGCTTCCCCCTGTGGCTCTGTGTGGTGTGCCATGCCCCCTCCTCTCTGAAAATCTAATTAGTAAGAAATCTTCTTTCAATGGTTTAGCCTCTCCTGTCATCACCTAGTCATTGTAGTAAATTACTGCATAGGCACAGGTCTTCTGCAGGAAGAAACTGTGCTTCCATGGGCTTTTCTGTATTGACCATGTGCTGAGACTCTGACAGGAAAACTCGGGGCTATGGAATAAAGGTAATTTTAAAGTATAAAAGCCTGGAGCCACGGTTTGGGAAAGTGAAGTTATGAACTTTGGTTATTGCAGAGGTGTTTAGACACATTCACACGGGAAGGGTGAAATCATTACTTTTACAGATTAGATGCTCATTCAGGGGACATCAGGATTATGGTTAACAAGCAAACAGGAAGCTGGTCTCTATAGGAATCTCTACATACACAACTGCCCCCAGTTTAATGAGCATACCACTGTTTCTTCACCAGCTTTCCTAAGACCAGGTTGCTCTCTGGCACCCTATTCCTTGGAAGTTTGTTTTTCCTAGGAGAGTGCCCTAGGGATGAGTGAATAGGGGTGCAAGTCAGGGAGAGGGAACTGGGGAAGGAAAGACAAAGGGGCTGATCCCAGCCTGGGGGTTTCTCCTTGGAACCCAAGGAAAACCAAGGTTTCTCCTTGGTTTTCTCAAACAGTCCCAGCGCCAGGGAGACAAAGTGCTCTTGGTGCAGCCTTGAAGAGAGGGGCGGGGCACAAAGTCCCAGGTGCCCTGGGTGTGGCGCTCAAGGTCTCAGGTTCTAGGGGCGGGGGTTGGCGTCTGGGACACGGAAGCTAAGCACTGGGGATTCCCCATCACCTCCCTACAGTTTCACTTCTCTCTCAAACTGTGTCAGGTCCTTCTTCCTGGAAACCTATGATGATGCTCCAGGTCTCGGTCTATTGGTTTCTAGGGAAGCCAATCAGCGCCACCGCGGTTCCCTGTTACGAAGTTCTCAGACTAGTTCGAACTCACATTCGTCCAAAATCCCAAGCATGAGGGTCACCGAGCCGCGAACCCTCCTCCTGCTGCTCTCGGGATCCTTGGCTCTGACCGAGACCTGGGCGGGTGAGTGCGGGGTCGAGACGAAATAGCCTCTGCAGGAGAAGCCAGGGGACCGCCTGTCTGGGGCGAAGGACAGCCGGGGAAGACGCGTTTCTATGGCCCTGAGACCAAACCCACTACCTCGCCCCCGTCCCGTCCTGACCCTCCCCTGTCCCTTCCGAGCCTGCAGTCCTCTCCTCTCACCTCTCGAGTCTCCCACCGGCCCTCTTCCGTCTCGCACGCCCCCTCGTCCCCTTATCCCCTACAGGTCACATTCACCTCGAACATGGGGACCCGCGCCCGAAGGAGCGTCGGCCCGGGTGGCAGCCCCTCCTGGTCCCAGGGGTCCACTCCTTGAGGTACTTCCATATTTTGGTATCGCGTCCTGACCTCGGGAGGGACCTTTATCAATCTGTCGGTTATCTGGACGACACTCAGTTCGTAAGATACAACAGAGACACCGCGAATCCGAGGGTGGAGCCGCGGGCGCCGTGGATGGAGCAGGAGGGGCCGGAGTACTGGGACCGGCAAACCAAGATAGCCATAGAACATTCGCAGGATTCGCGGTCGAACCTGAAGCTCATCGTTGGCAACCACAACCACAGCGAGTTGGGTGAGTCTCAAGCCCTGCATTCCCCTGCGATGACCGGGGTCCCCTGAGTTCCCGGGCCCGAGGTTTCGCCCCCGAGGTCAGGAGATTCTCCGACCTCTCTTCGGTCTGGGAAGAGCCCACTAGGAACTAGGATTCACAGGGATTGCGTTTTCAATTTAGGAGAAAAACGGGCTCTGAGCAATCACCGCCCGGGAGTCTGGAGAGGGAGGAAAACTAGGTTGAGCGCTGGGCGGGGCTAAGTAGGCAGTGCTAACCGCGGGGACGGGGCAGAATCGCGCAGCTTCCTTCGACTTGTCTGGCTGCGATGTCGGGCCGGAAGGCCGCATCGTCCGAGGGTACGAGCACTTCGCCTATGACGGCGCGGATTACATCAAGCTGAACGAGGACATGCGCTCCTGGTCCGCGGCGGGCACGGTGGCTCAGATCATCCGGCGCAAGTGGGAGATGGAGGGAACAGCGGAACAGTACCGGGCATACCTGGAGACCGACTGCGTGGACTGGCTCCGCAAATACCTGGAGAAGGGGAAGGAGACGCTGCTGCGCGCAGGTACCAGGGGCCCCGGGCCCTCCCAGATCTCACCTCAGGTTGGGGCTGTACCTCCAACTAGCCCAACCTTAAGGGCAGAAGCATAGGCTTGACACTAGCATTCTTCCCCCTCTCCTCCACCACTTGGATTCTTAGAGTAAGGCTTAAAGATTTTTACTCAGTGTCTGAAATGACACTCCTGACCACTGTGGAGAGAATAGTCTATGGCTGGCAGGTGAGGTGGTGGTTCTTGTGCGACAGTTCAGGGATGAGAAGTTGGTGGAGACTAAGGGGGATGAGGGATGTGAGAAACAGAGAGACGGACTAGAGAAGCAAGAGGTGTGGAAAAGAAGCAGATGTAAAGAATTCTAAAGCAGTGACACTCTCAGGTTTAAATACATTGTTACATTCATTTGCTTAACAGGTATTCTTTGCATCTTGTTTTTGCTGTGTTCTGTGAGGCTGCTTAAAAACCAAATGTCCTTCTCAGGACAATTAAAGGATTCTGTCTCTCTGGATGTGGAGGTCTCTGAAATAATTTATTAGCAGATTTCTTTGACTTTGGCCTAAGTCTTAGTGCTTTACTCTCTCACCTTTTTCTCTGCCCCATGCCTTCTTCACTGGCCACCTGAGCTCCAGATTTTTTGAATCAACTCGGTCTTCACCTAGGTCAGGACCAGAAGTCTGTATTGTCTCACTCAGAGACCTGGAGCCTCCTACCCTGGGCTGTTTTATCCTGTTTCTAGAACTTCTCAAAGCATAAGAAGTTTTCCCATATCCTGGGGTCCAGGCTCATGTCTTTTGTACTCTCACCTCTCACACCATTTATTCCCTCCATTCTCAGAATGGTCACAGAAGTGCCCCTTCATGTGGGCTGTTAGAATTAATACAAAGTTCCTAAATTTTCTCACCTTTTTCCTCAGTTCCTCCGAAGACCCATGTGACCCGACACCCCATCTCTGACCGTGAGGTCACCCTAAGGTGCTGGGCCCTGGGCTTCTACCGGCCGGAGATCTCACTGACCTGGCAGCGTGACGGGGAGGACCAGACCCAGGACATGGAGGTTGTGGAGACCAGGGCTTCAGGGGATGCATCTGCCATGTGCAGCATGAGGGGCTTCAGGAGCCCCTCACCCTGAGATGGGGTAAGGAGGGGGATGGGGCTGGAGTGTCCTCTCAGATAAAGCAGGAGCCCTTCAGGAGTCAGTTCAGCAAGGTCAGGGCTCAAGCCTGAGGTCAGGGCCCTTCCCTTGCCTCCACAGAACCTCCTCAGACCCCCTTCCTCACCATGGGCATCATTGTTGGCCTGGTTCTCCTCGTGTTGGCAGTGGTGGCTGGAGCTGTGATCTGGAGGAGAAACGCTCAGGTAGGGAGAGGAGTGAAATCCGAGTTTTCTTGTGCCCCCAGGGTTTCAAGACAGAAAATGTCCAGTCTCTTGCCTCAGTGCTGGGAGGCACTATCTACATACATGTACTTACCCAGTCTGAGGTCCTGTTTCTAACACTCTTTTTTTAAAATAATTTTATGTATTTATTTATGGCTGCGTTGGGTCTTTGTTACTGGGCAGGTTTTCTCTAGTTGCAGTGAGCCGGGAGCTACTCTAGTGGTTGTGTGCGGGCTTCTCATTGCGATGGCTTCTTTTGTTGTGGAGCACTGGCTCTAGGGCGTGTGGGCTCAGTGGTTGCAGCTCCCGGGTTCCAGAGCACAGGCTCAAGAGTTGTGGCTCAGGGACTCGGTTGCTTCACAGCATTTGGAATCTTCCTGGACCAGGGATCAAATCTGTGTCTCTTGCATTAGCAGGTGAATTATTTATCACTGAGCCACCAGGGAAGCCCTCTAACACTCCTTTGAAAGGCGTGTGTGTAAAAGAGGATTACCTTCTCACTTTGATGATTCCCCTAATGGGGATCTGATTTCTAGCAGCTAAGTATAGACATACAGAACAGGATTGGTACAGTTCCCATAAACCCTCTTTCCTCATGTTTCTCAATCCTGCCCTGGATCTGCATTCACGGTTCTGGAACCTTCCCTGGGATTCAGGACTAAGGGATTCCTATAGAACCTCAAGGCTCTGCCTCCCCCCAGGCCTCTCACATGATGTCTTTTACCCACAGATGGAGATGGAGGGAGCTATACTCAGACTGCGAGTAAGTATGGACAGGTGTGTGTATGGGTGAACTCTGAAACCCTTGAGATAGTGTAGATTGGAACCCCCTGGGGGGGGGGTTCACCCACCCTGTATTGTCTCCTTTAGTCTTAACTCCTGTGGGCTCTGACCAAGTTCTGTTCTATCCCAGGAGAAGACAGGATCTGAGGCCCTAATGGATCTCTCATGGCTCCTAAAGGTGAGACTCCGGAGGGCCTGAAGTGGGAGAGGGGTTGGGTTATGGGGATGCTCTGGATTTAAACATTTTGAGTAGTGGAAATTTGTTCAGAATGTCCCCACCTATGATGACTGACCTGAATTTATTCTTGATTATTTTGTTCAATAGTGTGAAACTGATGGCTTGTATGGAACTGAGTGAAGAAAGTTGTGTTCACGCCCTGACTCTATGACTTCAGAACCCAGACTTCTCTTTTCGTAGAGATCCTGAATGTGTCTGTGTTCCTGTACTGTAATGTGAGAAAGTGGGGAGGCTGACCCACCCCTGCCCACAATGGCCTCCATTTCTTCCCCTCACCATTGTGTAATGGTATCATAGGTGTTTGTGTATCATCGTATTGTTTATTTACATATGTGCAGTTCTTTGTTGTATATCAGTGCTACCTCAATAAACCTGTGTAAAAAATATCATTTTGAAAACATATTTTGAAAGTGGCTGAGTGGTTCCTAATTTAGCTGTTGCCTTTTGAGATCATATGTTAGATTGACAAAGTCTTTGTAATTTTTATGTATTTTTTTATATATATTTTATTTTATTTTTGACTTTACAATATTGTATTGGTTTTGCCATATATCAACATGAATCCACCACAGGTACACACGTGTTCCCCATCCTGAACCCTCCTCCCTCCTCCCTCCCCACACCATCCCTCTGGGTTGTCCCAGTGCACGAGCCCCAAGCATCCAGTATCATGCATCGAACCTGGACTGGCAACTCGTTTCATACATGATATTATACATGTTTCAGTGTCATTCTCCCAAATCATTCCACCCTCTCCCTCTCCCACAGAGTCCAAAAGACTGTTCTATACATCAGTGTCTCTTTTGCTGTCTCGTATACAGGGTTTATTGTTACCATCTTTCTAAATTCCATATATATGTGTTAGTATACTATATTGGTGTTTTTCTTTCTGGCTTACTTCACTCTGTATAATAGGCTCCAGTTTCATCCACCTCATTAGAACTGATTCAAATGTATTCTTTTTAATGGCTGAGTAATACTCCATTGTGTATATGTACCACAGCTTTCTTATCCATTCATCTGCTGATGGACATTTAGGTTGCTTCCATGTCCTGGCTATTATAAACAGTGCTG
>NW_011493987.1:58408-60899 GCF_000754665.1 Bison bison bison | reverse complement strand
TAGTTCTTTGGCCCATTTTTTGATTGGGTCATTTATTTTTCTGGGATTGAGCTGTAGGAGTTGCTTGTATATTTTTGAGATTAGTTGTTTGTCAGTTGCTTCGTTTGCTATTATTTTCTCCCATTCTGAAGGCTGTCTTTTCACCTTGCTTATAGTTTCCTTTGTTGTGCAGAAACTTTTAAGTTTAATTAGATCCCATTTGTTTATTTTTGCTTTTATTTCCAATATTCTGGGAGGTGGGTCATAGAGGATCCTGCTGTGATGTATGTCAGAGAGTGTTTTGCCTATGTTCTCCTCTAGGAGTTTTATAGTTTCTGGTCTTACATTTAGATCTTTAATCCATTTTGAGTTTATTTTTGTGTATGGTGTTAGAAAGTGGTCTAGTTTCATTCTTTTACAAGTGGTTGACCAGTTTTCCCAGCACCACTTGTTAAAGAGATTGTCTTTAATCCATTGTATATTCTTGCCTCCTTTGTCAAAGATAAGGTGTCCATACATGCGTGGATTTATCTCTGGGCTTTCTATTTTGTTCCATTGATCTATATTTCTGTCTTTGTGATAGTACCGTACTGTCTTGATGACTGTGGCTTTGTAGTAGAGCCTGAAGTCAGGCAGGTTGATTCCTCCAGTCCCATTCTTCTTTCTAAAGATTGCTTTGGCTATTCGAGGTTTTTTGTATTTCCATACAAATTGTGAAATTATTTGTTCTACCTCTGTGAAGAATACCATTGGTAGCTTGATAGGGATTGCATTGAATCTATAGATTGCTTTGGGTAGTATACTCATTTTCACTATATTGATTCTTCCAATCTATGAACATGGTATATTTCTCCATCTATTAGTGTCCTCTTTGATTTCTTTCACCAGTGTTTTATAGTTTTCTATATATATGTCTTTATTTCTTTAGGTAGATATATTCCTAAGTATTTTATTCTTTTCGTTGCAATGGTGAATGGAATTGTTTCTTTAATTTCTCTATTTTCTCATTATTAGTGTATAGGAATGCAAGGGATTTCTGTGTGTTGATTTTATATCCTGCAACTTTACTATATTCATTGATTAGTTCTAGTAATTTTCTGGTGGAGTCTTTAGGGTTTTCTGTGTAGAGGATCTTGTCATCTGCAAACAGTGAGAGTTTTACTTCTTCTTTTCCAATTTGGATCCCTTTTATTTCCTTTTCTGCTCTGATTGCTGTGGCCAAAACTTCCAAAACTATGTTGAATAGTAATGGTGAAAGTGGGCACCCTTGTTTTGTTCCTGACTTTAGGGGAAATGCTTTCAATTTTTCACCATTGAGGATAATGTTTGCTGTGGGTTTGTCATATATAGCTTTTATTATGTTGAGGTATGTTCCTTCTATTCCTGCTTTCTGGAGAGTTTTTATCATAAATGGATGTTGAATTTTGTCAAAGGCTTTCTCTGCATCTATTGAGATAATCACATGGTTTTTATTTTTCAATTTGTAAATGTGGTGTATTACATTGATTTGTGGATATTGAAGAATCCTTGCATCCCTGGGATAAAGCCCACTTGGTCATGGTGTGTGATCTTTTTAATGTGTTGTTGGATTCTGATTGCTAGAATTTTGTTAAGGAT
The DNA here is from genome assembly GCF_000754665.1 of Bison bison bison. Classification (NCBI taxonomy): domain Eukaryota; kingdom Metazoa; phylum Chordata; class Mammalia; order Artiodactyla; family Bovidae; genus Bison; species Bison bison. The sequence continues at coordinate 59,303 of NW_011493987.1, read as the reverse complement.
TTTTGCATCTATGTTCATCAGTGATATTGGCCTGTAGTTTTCTTTTTTGTGTGTGTGGCATCTTTGTCAGGTTTTGGTATTAGGGTGATGGTGGCCTCATAGAATGAGTTTGGAAGTTTACCTTCCTCTGCAATTTTCTGGAAGAGTTTGAGTAGGATAGGTGTTAGCTCTTCTCTAAATTTTTGGTAGAATTCAGCTGTGAAGCCGTCTGGACCTGGGCTTTTGTTTGCTGGAAGATTTCTGATTACAGTTTCAATTTCCATGCTTGTGATGGGTCTGTTAAGATTTTCTATTTCTTCCTGGTCCAGTTTTGGAAAGTTGTACTTTTCTAAGAATTTGTCCATTTCTTCCACGTTGTCCATTTTATTGGCATATAATTGCCGATAGTAGTCTCTTATGATACTTATTTCTGTGTTGTCTGTTGTGATCTCTCCATTTTCATTTCTAATTTTATTGATTTGATTTTTCTCCCTTTGTTTCTTGATGAGTCTGGCTAATGGTTTGTCAATTTTATTTATCCTTTCAAAGAACCAGCTTTTGGCTTTGTTGATTTTTGCTATGGTCTCTTTTGTTTCTTTTGCATTTATTTCTGCCCTAATTTTTAAGATTTCTTTCCTTCTACTAACCCTGGGATTCTTCATTTCTTCCTTTTCTAGTTGCTTTAGATGTGGAGTTAGGTTATTTATTTGACTTTTTTCTTGTTTCTTGAGGTATGCCTGCATTGCTATGAATTTTTCCCTTAGGACTGCTTTTACAGTGTCCCACAGGTTTTGGGTTGTTGTGTTTTCATTTTCATTTGTTTCTAGGCAAATTTTGATTTATTTTTTGATTTCTTCTGTGATTTGTTGGTTATTCAGCAGCGTGTTGTTCAGCCTCCATATGTTGGAATTTTTAA
>NW_011493987.1:56994-58308 GCF_000754665.1 Bison bison bison | reverse complement strand
TGATTTCTTCTGTGATTTGTTGGTTATTCAGCAGCGTGTTGTTCAGCCTCCATATGTTGGAATTTTTAACAGTTTTTCTCCTGTAATTGAGATCTAATCTTACTGCATTGTGGTCAGAAAAGATGCTTGGAATGATTTCAATTTTTTTGAATTTACCAAGGCTAGATTTATGGTCCAGGATGTGATCTATCCTGGAGAAGGTTCCATGTGCACTTGAGAAAAAGGTGAAATTCATTGCTTTGGGATGAAATGTCCTATAGATATCAATTAGGTCTAACTGGTCTATTGTATTGTTTAAAGTTTGTGTATCCTTGTTAATTTTCTGTTTAGTTGATCTATCCATAGGTGTGAGTGGGGTATTAAAGTCTCCCACTATTATTGTGTTATTGTTAATTTCCCCTTTCATACTTGTTAGCATTTGTCTTACATATTGCAGTGCTCCTATGTTGGGTGCATATATATATTTATAATTGTTATATCTTATTCTTGGATCGATCCTTTGATCATTATGTAGTCCCTTCTTTGTCTCTTTTCACAGCCTTTGTTTTAAAGTCTATTTTATCTGATATGAGTATTGCTACTCCTGCTTTCTTTTGGTCTCTATTTGCATGGAAAATCTTTTTCCAGCCCTTCACTTTCAGTCTGTGTATGTCCCCTGTTTTGAGGTGGGTCTCTTGTAGACAACATATGTAGGGGTCTTGTTTTTGTATCCATTCAGCCAGTCTTTGTCTTTTGGTTGGGGCATTCAACTAATTTAAGTTTAAGGAAATTATTGATAAGTAGGATCCCGTTGCTACTTAGTTTATTCTTTTGGGTTCGAGTTTATACACCGTTTTTGTGTTTCCTGTCTAGAGAATATCCTTTAGTATTTATTGGAGAGCTGGTTAGGTGGTGCTGAATTCTCTCAGCTTTTGCTTGTCTGTAAAGCTTTTGATTTCTCCTTCATATTTGAATGAGATCCTTGCTGGGTACAGTAATCTGGGCTGTAGGTTATTTTCTTTCATCACTTTAAGTATGTCTTGCCATTCCCTCCTGGCTTGAAGAGTTTCTATTGAAAGATCAGCTGTTATCCTTATGGGAATTCCCTTGTGTGATATTTGTTGTTTTTCCCTTGCTGCTTTTAATATTTGTTCTTTGTGTTTGATCTTTGTTAATTTGATTAATATGTGTCTTGGGGTGTTTCGCCTTGGGTTTATCCTGTTTGGGACTCTCTGGGTTTCTTGGACTTGGGTGATTATTTCCTTCCCCATTTTAGGGAAGTTTTCAACTATTATCTCCTCAAGTATTTTCTCATGGTCTTTCTTTTTGTCTTCT
>NW_011493987.1:55963-56350 GCF_000754665.1 Bison bison bison | reverse complement strand
GGTTAAAGATGAAAAGTTTCTCTACAGTGAGGGACACCCAGAGAGGTTCACAGAGTTACATGGAGAAGAGAAGAGGGAGGAGGGAGTTAGAGGTGACCCGAATGAGATGAGGTGAAATCAATAGAGGAGAGAGCAGGTTAGCCAGTAATCACTTCCTTATGTGCACTCCACAACTGGACTGCTCAGAGATGTTCACAGAGTTATACAGAGAAGAGAGGAGGGAGGAAGGAGACAGAGGTGGCCAGGAGGATAAAAGGGGGGAATGAAAAGGAGAGAGACAGATCCAGCAGTAATCAGTTCCCTAAGTGTTCTCCACTGTCTGGAACACACAGAAATTCACAGAGTTGGGTAGAGCAGAGAGGGGTTAGGGAGGAGACACAGGCGACC
>NW_011493987.1:55350-55863 GCF_000754665.1 Bison bison bison | reverse complement strand
GAATTCTTTATCAGGTAGATTCCCTATCTCTTCCTCTTTTGTTTGGTTTGGTGGGCATTTATCCTGATCCTTTACCTGCTGGGTATTCCTCTGTCTCTTCATCTTGTTTATATTGCTGAGTTTGGGGTGTCCTTTCTGTATTCTGGCAGTTTGTGGAGTTCTCTTTATTGTGGAGTTTCCTCGCTGTGTGTGGGTTTGTACAGGTGGCTTGTCAAGGTTTCTTGGTTAGGGAAGCTTGTGTGGGTGTTCTGGTGGGTGGAGCTGAGTTTCTTCTCTCTGGAGTGCAATGAAGTGTCCAGTAATGAGTTATGAGATGTCTATGGTTTTGTAGTAACTTTGGGCAGCCTGTATATTGGAGCTCAGGGCTGTGTTCCTGTGTTGCTGGAGAATTTGCATGGTATGTCTTGCTCTGGAACATGTTGGCCCTTGTGTGGTGCTTGGTTTCAGTGTAGGTATGGAGGTGTTTGATGAGCTCCTGTCAATTAATGTTCCCTGGAGTCAGGAGTTCCCTGG
>NW_011493987.1:54582-55250 GCF_000754665.1 Bison bison bison | reverse complement strand
AGGGAGGAGACACAGGCGACCTGGTGGAGAAAAAGGAGAGTCCAAAGAGGGAGAGAGCAGTCAAGCCAGTAATCTCGCTCCCAAGTAAAAATGGGTACTAAAGATTGGGTTCTTAAAGGTACAAAATTGATAACAAATACCACAAAAAGCAAAAATTAAAAATCTAGAGTAGAGTTTGGAATTTCAGAGATACAATGTTAAAGAAAAGAAGAAGAAAAAGAGAAAAAAAAGTCACAAAAATTATTTTTAAAAATATAGGTACAAACTTGATAACAAATACCAAAAAGCAAAAATTAAAAATCTACAGTAGAGTTTGGAATTTCAAAAATACGATGTTAAAGAAAAGAAGAAAAAAAAATGAAAGAAAGAGAAAAAAAAAAGAAAGTCACAAAAATTATAAAAATATATATATATGAAGTTTGCTTTTAAAAAAATAGGGTCTTTTTTTTTTTTTTGCAAAGTAATAGTAGGTTATAAAAGTGAAAATTAAAGGAATAATAGAGGAGTTAAGTTTTTTTTAAAAATTAAAAAAGAAAGAAAGAATGGTTGTAAAAACAGTAAAAATATATCTAAGGCTTTCTCTGGTGGTGTTGTGGGTATTGTGGGGTCAGTTCATTTTTGGCTAGTTCCTTGGTCCCGCATATATTTCTCAAGATCTATAGGCCCCT
>NW_011493987.1:46209-54482 GCF_000754665.1 Bison bison bison | reverse complement strand
TTTTTTTGGGGGGGGGGGGGAGGCTCACTGGTTCAGTGGCGCTGTGGGGAGGGAGGGACGTTGCAAACAAATAATATTGGCGTGTGCTCGCAGTGCCTCAGCCACACTAGGCCTGCTCCGGCTCATGGCGCATGTAGCCTCCCTGCCCACACTGCTCAGGCTCTAGGTTGCTCCGCCGGGAACCATCCGAGGCCGGCCCTGGGCTGCATGCGCCTCCCAGGTCTAAGCCGCTCAGGTTCAGGCACTCGGGTAGTCCTCAGAGGCGCAGACTCGGTTGGGCCTGTGTTTTGTGCAGGACTTCCCAGGTCCAAGCAGCTCAGGTGATGAGGTTTTTGGCGAGCGTGGTGGCTGCGACTTATCGCCTCCCCGCCGCTCGCTTTTCTGGGTGTACAACCGGTGCACCTTCTCAGGAGGATGTTGACCGTCCAGAACCCCAAGAAGTCTTAGTTTGCAAAGACGCCTGCTTACAGTTTTGTAGATAACATCTCTCTGGGGCTGCGATTGCCCTCTTCCGGCTCTGGCTGCCTGTCACCGAGGGGGATGGTCTGCAGCCGGCTATCTCTGTTCAGCCTTTGTTCTGTGCGTGGGCGTGGCGGTGTCTTAGGTTAGGGCTGGCTTTTCGCGTGGTATCTGTCCCGCAGTCTGGTTTGCTAGCCCAAGTTAGTTCGCTCAGAAAGCGCTTGGGACATTCAGGCCAGATCTTTACTCTAAGTGATGCAGCCTGCGCCTCCCTGCCCCGCCCCCGCTTGCTAGTGGCGGGTGCAGGCGTCTGCGCTGCTTCTCCGTTGGGCTCATAATCTGTGGGTTTTAATTGTTTATTTATTTTTCTTCCCTGTTATGTTGCCCTCTGTGCTTCCAAGGCTAGGCACAGACTCGGCAGTGAGAGTGTTTCCTGGTGTTTGGAAACTTCTCTTTTTAAGACTCCCTGCCCGGGAGGGAACTCCATCCCTCCCTCTTTTGTCTCTTTTTTGTCTTTTATATCTACCTCCTTTCGAAGACAATGGGCTGCTTTTCTGGGTGCCTGGTGTCCTCCGCCGGCATTCAGAAGTTGTTTTGTGGAATTTAATCCGCGTTTACATGTTCTTTTGATGAATTTGTGGGGGAGAAAGTGGTCTCCCCGTCCTATTCCTCGGCCATCTTCTGTATTTTATTTTTAAAGTAAATGATTCACTCTACTTTCTGATCAGATATAATGTTAACTTTGAACTTCCTTGTGGTCCAGTGGTTAAGACTCTGCTTCCACTGCAGGGGGCATGGGTTCCATCCCTGGTTGGGGAAGTTCCACATGCAGCAGTGTGCCCCGCCCCCTGCAAAAAAAGAAAAAGATATAATGTAACTTGAAATCTTAGTTTGAGTAGTTCAACTTTCAGCTAATTATGGGCAATTCTATGTGACAGAAGCTGTGTGTGTACAGTGAAGCTTAGAGAATATCAACAAAACGTGAATGCCAATCTTCAGTTCTTAAATTACAAACAAAAAGGGAAGTCTATAAATCACAAGTCTTGCTGTTCTTTTATGATAAATCAGCTCAAGATAGAAAAATTGACACCTGGGTGTGGTTTCCGTGTGTGTATGGTTTTACCTCCTCTTTATAAATAGCAGGAAGCACAATTAATGGATTGTATACGCATGTGTTTAGTTTTGTAAGAAACCGCCAAACTCTCTCCCAAAGTGACTGTATCGTTTTGCATTCCCATCAGCAATGAATGAGATTTCTTTAGTCTCCGTATTTTATTGGCATGTGGTGTTTCAGCATCTGCTTTTTGGCTGTCCAAATAGGTATGTTGTAGGACTCTTTTGTTGTTTTAATTTGCACTTTTCTGATGACATATGGTGTGGAGCATCTTTTCATGTACTGTTCTGCCATCTGTATGTCTTCTTTCATAAAGTATCAGTTAAGGTCATTGGCCCATTTTTTAACCAAGTTTTTTCTTATTGTTGAACTTTAAATTCTTTGTATATTTTGGATAACAGTGCTTTGTCAGTTATGTATTTTGTAGGTATTTTCTCCTAGTCTATGGCTTGTCTTTTCATTCTCTTAAGCATTGCTAGATTTAATATTTAAATGTATAATTTAAAAAATATAGTAGTACAGCAAAACTATTTATAAAATATCTCTTTGATAGAAAACTGTACTTAGAAAGTTTTCTCACTTTATAGCAAATCTGTAATTGGAAAAGTACTTTTATTTCATATATGAATAAAAATTTGATAATATTTTTCTATACTCATAGAGAACAGTGATAAACGTGCTCTTCATATAATTCAGATATTTGATTAGTTTCCCAGTATAAGAAAATGTTACCCCTGAAGTAAGTTTCAATAACATTATTTTTGTTGAAATAGGTTTTGTTCCAAAGGTAGTAATAACAACAAAGCTGAGAATTCCCTGGCTGTCCAGTGGTTAGCTATTTGAGCTCTCACTGCTGAGGGCCTGGGTTCAATCCCTGGTTGGGCAATTAAAATCCAACAAGCCACCTAGGCCAACAACAAATAGCCAAAAAAAAGCTATTTTTTTTTTTGAGGGTAATACAGAATTTATTGAATTAAATTTTTCTAGTTACAACTGAGATCACATTTACATACTATTTTGCTAGTCTACATGGGTACATTATTTCTAACTCACAAAAATTGTTTTTAAACAGTAGTGCATACATTATACTCCTTGGGCTTCCCAGGTGGCTCAGTAGTAAATAATCCACCTGCCAATGCAAGAGACACAGGAGACAGTTCAATCCCTGGGTCAGGAAGATCTCCCGGAGAAGGAAATGGCAACCCACTTCTTGCAGGGAAAATCCCATGGACAGAGAAGCCTGGTGGGCTACAGTCCATGGGATCACAAAGAATTGGACACAACTGAGTGACTGAGCGGACACACACATAAAGCCAGCTTTGCTTAAAAACCGCTAGTTTCAAAGATCAGTCTGATTTTGAAGATGAACCAAGACACATACCATATGATTCTAAAATCTATTTTAGCCATTTTATAAGATAGCCTTTGAGTTAGTTACTGGACTGTAGTATTTATTTTTAAAAAGGACACTGATGAGGGGCACCATCTGGTATAATAATAACTTTTACCGGACAGCTGATTGCCTCCCTCTCCTGTCAAAAACCTCTGGCCAAGAGCGCTCCCCTGTGAAGACTGAAAGGACCCTGTGACACTTCGTCAGCTGTTCCCTGACAGAAGCAGGCCCATGTCCACCTTTAATTCTACCACACTAAGCAACTTGCAAACAGTTCTGAGATTAGAACATTTACTGGCGTACTTACACACTCACTGACATGGAGAGCCTGCTAGAACAGAGGAAAAGTCATAGGTGGGTAGGTAGGATGGTGGACACAGGAAGAGCTAAGCTGCTCTGTTCAACACCTGTGTATGTACCTGTGCTTTAACTAAATGAACTCAGGAGGCCAATAGCAATAGACTTGCTCAATTCACCTTCCAAATCAGAACAAGACTAAAAAGCTCAGGTGAGTTTTAAATGTGCATGGGTTCTGCTGGTGATGAGGAGCTTGTAAGCAGGCTCTCTAGTTCTGCACAACAGGATGCAGGCACAGAGCCCACCCGGTAGCCAGATGTCTACTGCCGCATAGATAACATGCCTCATGATTTCCTGTGGCTTCTTCACAACTTCCAGTAGCCTCATACCCCTTGGCATAGAGGTCAGAGGGATGAGCCAGACTTCCATGACACCTGCTGGTGGTCTCCCTGCAATAGCTAAGAGGGACACTCTGATTTTTGGTTTCTTTGAACCAGGCTGTATTTTCCCAGTGAGAAGAGTTGTGAATGCAACAACAGGAGGACAGCTGTCTCGGACCATAATAGCACAGCTGGCAGAACAGGGTTGGTTCCACCGTAGGTCTTCTATATTTTCCAAATGCTGCGATCAATCTCATTTTCCACCTTCGCTCTGTAAACATATCCCCAAACCACTACAACAACTTCTGTGACCAAAACCTAAGAGTAGGATGACGACAAATGTGGCAGGTCTACAGCGGCTTTCCTGGATGGTGGCATAGCAGCCAATCAGCCCAGTAATGAAGAGCTGGGCTCCTACAGCTACGATCAGCACAGCAGGGAGGAGAGGGTAGACATCTTCAAAGAAGTGGTCGTAGTGGTTGTAAGGGATGAAGACATACGCTCCCACACCAGAAGATGAGGCTGAGAAACACCAGTGTGGTCTTGGAGTAGGTGATGCCACACTGGCCCTTCTCACGGGTGGGACACGCTCACTGATGAAGGTTGCAATGAAGGTTGACAGTGCCTCCCTGCTGGGAACCGCCCAGCCAGCATGGGAAGGCGGGGCTCTCCCCACCCCTCCTCGTACACGGCTGCTCACCCCAAGCCCCAGCCAAAGGTTTGTTAACAATGATGGATGGACTGAATTTTTAAAAAGTGATAACAGACCCTTTGTTTCATTTTTCTATTGCTGCCCTGTCCACATGAAACTGTTTATATTTAAATCTATTAAAATAAAATAAAATAAAATTTAGAATTCAGTTCCTCCATTGAACTGGCCATATTTCAAATGCTCAAAAGTCCCATGTGGTCAGTAGCTACCATAATCAAAGTGTAGATCTAGAACATCTCTATCATTGCAGAAGCAATTTTGGACAGCAGCAGACCAGTGGATTCTTCTTTCATAGGCAGAATCTTGAGTATAGTTATAGGATGATGACAATGCAGAGTTCCAATTCATGAACTCTTTTCTGATGAGTGAGTGTCCATCTCCTGTGTGAGTAAAGGTTAATTATTCCAACTAGACAGAAATAGTTAATATTACTTTTAACAGTTTTACATTGTAAATTGCAACCAATAGAAAGGTATGTAAAGTATATTTGGATTTACTTTAAGTGAAAAAAATTTTTTTGAGTTTTTTTTACATATCATATTAATTTACATACATTTATTTTCAGATGTACCACATAGTGATCCAAAATTTTTATAGAGTATAATCCATTTTGGAGAAGGAAATGGCAACCCACTCCTGTATTCTTGCCTGGGAAATGCCATGGGCAGAGGAGCCTGATGGACTGCAGGCCACAGGGTCACAAAAGAGTCAGACGTGACATAGCAAATAAACAACAACAACATACTTCATTTAAAGTTGTTACCAAGTACTGGTTAAATTTTCTTTGCTGCACAATACACCCTTGTAGCTTATTTATTTTATGCACAGTAGTTTGTACCTCTTATTGCCCTACCCTCACCTTACCCCTTCCCATTTCCCTCTCTCCAAATTACTAGGTTGTTTCTGTATCTGTGAGTCTGTTTCTGTTTTGTTACATTCGTTTGTTCATTTTATTTTTTACATTTTACGTGTAAGTGATAACATACAGTATTTGTCTTTCTCTGACTTATTTCACTAAGCGTAATACCCTCCAGGTCCATCCATGCTGTTGTAAATGCAAAATTTCATCCTTTTTAATGGCAGAATAGAATTTCACTCAGCTTTGCAGAATATGCTTCCACATGTTAGGAACTTAGATTGCTTCTGTATCTTAGCAATTGTAAACAGTGATGCTATGAACATTGGGATGCATGTATCTTTTTGAGTTAGTGCTTTCATTTTCTTTGATATATACCCAGGTGTGGAATTGCTGGGTCATATGGTAATTCTATTTTTAATTTCTTGAGGAAATTCCACTGCTGTTTTTCATAGTGGCTGTACCAATTTACATTCCCATCAACAGCATACAAGGTTCCTTCTTCTCCACATCCTCACCAACATTTGTTATTTGTGCTGCTGCTGCTGCTGCTGCTAAGTCGCTTCAGTCGTGTCCGACTCTGTGCGACCCCATAGATGGCAGCCCACCAGGCTCCCCTGTCCCTGGGACTCTCCAGGCAAGAACACTGGAGTGGGTTGCCATTTCCTTCTCCATTTGTTATTTGTAGATGTTTTAAAAATACACCCATTATTTATTTATTTGTTCATGCTATGTGGCATGCAGGATCCTAGTTCCCCAACTAGGGATAGAGCCCGTGTCCTGCCCCCCTCACACACTGGGAGGGCAGTCTTGACCACTAGACAGCCAGGGAAGTCCATATCTGTAGACTTTTTGGAGATAGTTATTTTGACAGATACGCAGTGATAGCTCATTGTGTTTTGATTTGCATTTCTCTGATGACTAGTGATGTTGAGCATGTGCTGTTGGCCATCTGTAAGTCTCCTTTGGAAAAATGTTTATGCAGGTTTTCTGACCATTTTTTTAAGTGGGTTGTTTGTTTCTTTGATATTGAATTGTATGAGTTATTTATATATTTTTTACGTTAACCCTTTATCAGTCATATCATTTGTAAATATTTTCTTCCATTCAGTAGGTTGTCTTTTTATTTTGTTGACAGTTTCATTTGCTCTACAAAAGCTTATGAGTTTTTGGTGTTCCCTGGTGGTCCAGTGGTTAGGACTCAGTGCTTTACTGCGTAGTCCCAGGTTTGATCCCTGGTCAGGGAACTAAGAGCCCACAAGCCACACAGCATGACTAAAAAAAAAAAAAAGGTTATGAGAGTTTAATTAGGTCCCACTTGGTTATTTTTGCTTTTGTTTCCTTTACCTTAAGAGACAGATCCAAGAAAATATTGCTACGATTTATGTCAGAACATGTTCTGCCTATGTTCTCTCCTAGGAGTTTTATGGTTTCAGGTTTTACATCATTTCAGTTCAGTTCAGTTGCTCAGTTGTGTCCAACTCTTTGCCACCCCATGGACTGCAGCACGCCAGGCTTCCCTGTCCATCACCAACTCCCGTAGCTTGCTCAAATTCATGTCCATCAAGTCGGTAATGCCATCCAACTATTTCATCCTCTGTCATTCCCTTTTCCTCCTGCCTTCAATCTTTCCCAGCATCAGGGTCTTTTCCAAGGAGTCAGTTATTCGCATCAGGTGGCCAATTATTGGAGTTTCAGCTTCAGCATCAGTCCTTCCAATGAATATTTAGGCTGATGTCCTTTAGGATTGACTGGTTGTATCTCCTTGCAGTCCAAGGGACTGTCAAGACTCTTCTCCAACACCACAGTTCAAAAGCATCAACTGTTCGGCACTCAACTTTCTTTATCGTCCAACTCTCACATCCGTACATGACTACTGGAAAAACCATAGCTTTGACTAGAGGAACCTCTGTTGGCAAAGTAATGTCTCTGCTTTTTAATATGCTGTTTTGGTTGGTCATAGCTTTTCTTCCTAGGAGCAGGCTTCTTTTAATTTCATGGCTGGAGTCCCATCTGCCATGATTTTGGAGCCCAAGAAAATAAAGTCTGTCACTGTTTCCATTGTTGCCCCATCTATTTGCCATGAAGATGGGACCAGATGCCATGATCTTAGTTTTTTGAATGTTGAGTTTTAAGCCAGCTTCTTCACTCTCCTCTTTCATGTTCATCAAGACGCTCTTTAGTTCTTCTTCCCTTTCTTGCCATAAGGGTGGTGTCATCTGTGTATCTGAGGTTATTGATAGTTCTCCTGGCAGTCTTGATTCCAGCTTGTGCTTCATCCAGCCCAGCACTTCACATGATGTACCCTGCATATTAGTTAAATAAGCAGGATGACAATATACAGCCTTGACGTACTCCTTTCTTAATTTGGAATCAGGCTGTTGTTCCACGTCCGGTTCTAACTGTTGCTTCTTGACCTGCATACAAATTTCTCAGGAGGCAGTTCAGGTGGTCTGGTATTCCCATCTCTTGAAGAATTTTCCACAGTTTGTTGTGATCTACACAGTCAAAGGTTTTGGTGTAATCAATAAAGCAGAAATAGATGTTTTTCCGGAGTTTTCTTGCTTTTTCTCTGATCCAAAAGATGTTGGCAATTTGATCTCTGGTTCCTCTGTTTTTCCTAAATCCAGCTTGAACATCTGGAAGTTGATGGTTCACTTACTGTTGAAGCCTGGTTTGGAGAATTTTGAGCATTACTTTCCTAGCATGTGAGATGAGTGCAATTGTGTGGTAGTTTGAACATTCTTTGGCATTACCCTTCTTTGGACTGGAATGAAATCTGATGTTTTCTAGCCCTGTGGCCACTGCTGAGTTTTCCAAATTTGCTGGCATATTGAGTGCAGTACTTTCACAGCATCATCTTTTAGGATTTGAAATAACTCAACTGAAATTCCATCACCTTCACTAGCTTTGTTTGTAGTGATGCGTCCTAAGGCCCACTTGACTTCACATTCCAGGATGTCTGGCTCTAGGTGAATGATCACACCATTGTGGTTATCTGGGTCATGAAGATCTTTTTTGTATAGTTCTTCTGTGTGTTCTTGCCACCTCTTCTTAATATC
>NW_011493987.1:44584-46037 GCF_000754665.1 Bison bison bison | reverse complement strand
GGGGTGGCGGGACAGAGAGCTATGTTTGCAAGCAAACCCTCAAGGACTGAGGCAGCTCCCAGAGCTGTGTCCTTCAGACAAAGGACCCCGTTCTCACGGGCAGCTCCCCGCAACTCCCCCTTTCTTTTTATATAGGCGCACGCTTATGTTCCTTTAACCGCAGACCATTTCCATAGATGGAAGCCTTTATGATCCATAGATCATCAATCAGTTTTTTAATTAAACAAGGTGCAAGAAATAAAACAGTTTTATTAGTGTATATGGGAATGGACTGACCCTCCCAGCCCACAGGTTGGAGAAGGGGAGGGTCAGGAAAATAAGCCCAGTAAGCATTTGAATATTCTTCAGAGTGTGCAGTGTTAATCTGATTTAAGATAATTAATAAGGTTATCAGGAAGCTTAAAGGCGATATCGGATCGCCCTGCACCACAACACGATTCTGTGCCTCTCGCATCAATGCCTGAAGTTGTTGCCGAGATGGTAATTCATCATGCTCTTGAATTGTCAATCTCCTCATCTGATTTGCTAGAGACTGTCTCCGCCGTGCGTACCAACCTTTCCGGCAGCCAGCGCGGCGCTTCGGCATCCTGTGGGAAAACACAAACATGCCCTCGTCCCCAGATTAGTACTGGATCTGGTCCATACCATTTTCCCACAAGTGGGTCTTTCCAAAAGACTTTAGGTCTTATTGTTTGTGCATCAAAGTTCCAAAATCGCTGTGCTGCTGAACGGCCACTTATATCCAATTGTAAAAAATTTAGAACAAATAAAGCATGGTTTAGAGAGTTGGAGGGGGTATTGGGATACAATTCCCCCTTCTTTAGTTTTTGCAATTGATGTTTGAGAGTTTGATGTGCCCGTTCAATAATTCCTTGACCTTGAGGATTATAAGGGATACCTGTTTTATGTGAGATAGACAATTGCATACAAAATAATTGAAAATTTTTTCCAGTGTATCCTGGACCATTGTCTGTTTTTATGGTTTTAGGGGTTCCCATAACAGCAAAACATTTAATGCAATGAGCTATACAATGTTTGCTAGCTTCTCCGGATTGTAGAGAGGCATGTAAAAAGCCAGAGAAGGTGTCAATAGTAACATGAACAAATTTTTGTTTACCAAATTCAGGAATATGGGTAACATCCATTTGCCATATATCGTTTGGCAACAATCCTCGAGGATTAACTCCATAGTGGGGGACGCTAAAAAATTGAGGACATGTTTGACATTGCTTAAAAATCTGTCTGGCAGCTTCTCGAGTAATGCCAAATTGAAGTCTTAAGCTATTGCTGTTTTGATGGTGTAAGCTGTGGGAAGTTTTTGCCATTTGTTCCAGTGAAGGAAATATCATACGTGTAGCTTCATCAGCCAAAGCATTGCCTCGTGCTAAAGGTCCAGGAAGTCCAGAGTGAGCACGAATATGACCAAAATAGCATTTATTAACTCTGGAGCAAA
>NW_011493987.1:42827-44468 GCF_000754665.1 Bison bison bison | reverse complement strand
TACATAATCGGATAAGCCTCCCTTTTTCCTGTAAGGTCTCAGGGCAGCTTGACAAGCCGAATTGGCATTTTCATAAGCAAGCTGTTCAGTCAACACCATCCCTGCCTGCTCATCCCCTATCATTTTACCAATTGTCTCAAGCAGGCGGGCAACAAAATCCTGATATGGCTCATCTGGCCCCTGGCGAATTTTAGATAAATCTTCAGTCTTTTTATCAGAATTTGGAAGCTTTTTCCATGCTTGTAGAGCCGCAGCACTAATCTGAGGGTAGGCTCCAGGTAAATAATTAAGTTGACTATTAGTGTCTCGATATTCTCCCTCTCCCACCATCATTTCATAAGTGGTGTTCAGTCCCTGTCGCCGATTGATATCGGCTGTGATCCCACATTGCTCAGCAAACTCAGATTTCCATAGTAAATAATCTCCTCCAGATAAACAAGCTCGAGCAACCTGTTTCCAATCATTAGGTGGCAGATTTTGATTTCCTAAAGTGTCTATAATAGCCTGAGTAAACGGCACAGTCGGGCCATATTGTGCACAAGCCATTTTTAACTCTTTCAGTTGCTTAAAGGGCAGCGGCTCATAATACCTCTGCTGTTGAGCATTTTCAAACACTGGATAGATTCCTGAAAACCCGGGAATATGTTCTCCTTCTTCATTAGCTCGCTTAATTGCTTGTTGAAGAGGAGATAATAATATCTCACTTTTAATTTTTATGTTTTCACCGGGCAAAGAAGCAGGGATAGATATAAGCTCTCGCGGTTCTACGAAAGGCGGAGGTGGATCGAGTCCAGCAAGAACCAAGGGAGGATATGCTGGAGGCGTAGGCTGGCTGGAGTGGGAGTCTCCCTGTGCATCCTTTTTTACTGCTATAACAATCTTCTGAATTAAATTCTCCAGCTGTTCTTCAGAAAGCCCTGAATGCTTTAATTCCCCTTTTCCCGGGGGGGATTCCATGTTAACCATCATCTCCCAAGGCATATCCTCTCTATGGTACTGAGCCGCTTGTTCATTTAACTCTTTCTGTTCATCAGAGCTTAACACATCATCACTCCCTCCAGCCTTATAAAGCTGTTCCCTCAGGCACAGCATAAAGCGGCTCAGGTGGAGGGGCAGAAGGCTCTGTAACTTCGGGTCCTGTGGAATCCCTGAGAGCTGTTTGAATTTTATGTCCCTCATGTTCAGGATCCAGGCAGTCTCTTATAAGAGTCCACAAAGAAAAAGCATCCACAGGAACACGATTGGGACCATGTAAGGAATAATATGTCTGCAATTGTTTTCCTACCTTTTTCCAAGTTTCCAGACTAACTGTTCCTTCCTCTGGAAACCAAGGACAAACCTCCTCTATAAAAAGTAAAAACTTTTCTAGCTGTAACTTATTTACATGAATTCCCCTACCTTTTAACATAGTTTTCAACATATGTACAAATAACTGGCGGCTATTGCCTTGTCCCATGATTTATTACTCTCGACAATCACCCTCTCTGCCCTTTACTTTTAATTACTTAGGAATTCCTCTTTACTTACCTCAATCTTGACGGGCAGCGGCCGTCGTCGCACTCCGATTCTCGAGTCCCTGTTCGGGCGCCACCTGCCGGAGCCAGCCAGCAAAGTCGATCAGGTCCCGAGAACGTGCACGGC
>NW_011493987.1:36106-42584 GCF_000754665.1 Bison bison bison | reverse complement strand
TTATTATTTCTTACACCAGATAACATTTCTCTGTGCGTGAGAAGTTTGCACAGAACTCCAGGTGCCTGCAGTAAATAAGCGCCTAATCTCTGGGGTGGCGGGACAGAGAGCTATGTTTGCAAGCAAACCCTCAAGGACTGAGGCAGCTCCCAGAGCTGTGTCCTTCAGACAAATGACCCCGTTCTCACGGGCAGCTCCCCGCACCCATTCTATTGTTTTCCTCTATTTCTTTGCATTGATTAATGAGGAAAGCTTCCTTATCACTCCATGCCATTCTTTGGAACTCTGCATTCAAATGGGTATATCTTCCCTTTTTTCCTTTGGCTTTAGCTTCTCTTCTTTTCTCAGCTATTTGTAGGCCTCCTCAGACAACCATTTTGCCTTTTTGCATTTCATTTTCTTGGGGATGGTCTTAATCACTGCCTCCTGTACAATGTCATGAACCTCAGTCCATAGTTCTTCAGGTACTCTGTCTATCTGATCTAATTCCTTGAAGCTACTTGTCACCTGCACTGTATAATCATAAGGGATTTGATTTAGGTCATACCTGAATGGTCTAGTGGTTTTCCCTACTTTCTTCAATTTAAGTCTGAGTTTGGCAATAAGAAATTCATGATCTGAGCCACAGTCAGCTCCTGGCCTTGTTTTTGCTGACTGTATAGAGCCTCTTCATCTTTGGCTGCAAAGAATATAATCAATCTGATCTCGGTATTGACCATCTGGTGATGTCCATGTGTAGTATTTTTCTTGTGTTGTTGGGAAAGGGTGTTTGCTATGACCAGCACATTCTCTTGGAAAAACACTATTAGCCTTTGCCCTGCTTCATTCTGTACTCTAAGGCCAAATTTGCCTGTTACAGATATCTCTTGACTTCCTACTTTTGCGTTCCAGTCCCCTGTGATGAAAAGGACATCTTTTTTTGGGTGTTAGTTCTAGAAGGTCTTGTAGGTCTTCATAGAACCATTCAACTTCAGCTTCTTCAGCGTTACTGGTTGGGGCATAGACTTGGATTACTGTGATAGTGAATGGTTTGCCTTGCAAATGAACAGAGGTCATTCTGTCATTTTTGAGATTGCACCCACATACGGCATTTCAGACTCTTTTGTTGACTACGAGGGCTACTCCATTTCTTCTAAGGGATTCTTGTCCACAATAACAGATATAATGGTAATCTGAGTTAAATTTGCCCATTCCAGTCCATTTTAGTTCGCTGATTCCTAAAATGTCAATATTCACTCTTGCCATCTTCTGTTTGACCAGTTCTAATTCATGGACCTAACATTCCAGGTTCCTAGGCAGTATTGCTCTTTACAGCATCGGACTTTACTTCCATCACCAGATGCATCCACAACTGGGCGTTGTGTTCACTTTGGCTCCGTCTCTTCATTCTTTCTGGAGTTATTTCTCTACTCTTCTCGGGCACCTACCAACCTGGGGAGTTCATCTCTCTGTGTCATATCTTTTTGCCTTTTCATACTGTTCATGGGGTTCTCAAGGCAAGAATACTGAAATGATTTGCCATTCGCTTTCTCCAGTGGACCACGTTTTGTCAGAACTCTCCACCACGATCCTTCCTTCTTGGATGGCCCTACACAGCATGGCTCATAGTTTTGTTGAGTTAGACAAGGCTGTGGTCGATGTGATCAGTTTGGACTGATCAGTTTGACATCATTTAGGTCTTTATTTTGAGACTATTTTTGTGTATGATATGAGGAAATTTTTTTTATCTCATTCTTTTACATGTAGCTGTCAGTTCTCCCATCACCACTTATTGAAGAGACCATCTTTTTTCCATTGTATATTCTTGCTCCCTTTGTTGTAGATTAATTGAGTAGATGGCACAAAAACAGACATATAGATCAGCGCAACAGAAGACAGGGCCAGAAACAAACACAGACCTCTAGTCCCAGAACTGTTGTACTGCCGCTGGTGAACGGGGCCGGTGCCTGCTGACTGGCTTGTGAGGCTGGTCGTGAGGCTGGTGTCAGCTGGCTGGTGGGTGGTGCTGGGCCCAGAGTATCCTGGGGCTGGTGCCTGCCCACTGAGGAGTGGAGCTTGGTCCAGGGGTCTCTGGCTGCAGGGCCCTGGGAGTCTCAGGTTGAGTGCCTGTGCCATTCTGTGGGGTACATCCTGGGCCCTCTGGTGGAGGACCATGTTCAAGGGAGGCTGTGGGCTCAGGGAGTTTTAAGGCAGCCTGCCTGGGAACCCACATCCCCTCATTCTCACCAACCCCCCGCCCCGTATATACACACACACATAATGATCCATATGAGGTCTGTGCAGCGTTGCATTGCCCTGGCCCAGCTCCTGGTGGTGCAGAATGTCCCAATAATTTCTATCCACTGGGGGATGCCCCAGGAGGAGAGGTGCGTCAGAGATGGGGAAGATGTTTTTTGTCCTTCGGAGGAAGAGATCAAAAAGAGGCCTTTCAACATTTTTCTACTTTCCTTCCTCACAAAAGCATTCTCAGTATCAACAGTTTAAAGATTTTCAACACTAAATTCTTGTGACTACCAACCTTTCCTCTGTGAGCAGAGGGGAATTGAAAAAGAGAGGAAATTCCCTGATGGTCTGTGGTTCGGACTCCATGCTTTCACTGCAGGGGGCAGAGGTTTGATCCCTGGCTAGGGAACTAAGTTCCCACAAATTTCGCTGAGCATACCAAAAAAAAAAAAAAAAAGTCGGGGGTGGTGGGAAGAGAGAGAGAGAAAGCTATCCCTGGTGCCTCTTTTTTTTTTTGATAAAGATACCAGACCTATTCAGAAGTTGGTGATGGACAGGGAAGCCTGGCGTGCTGCAATCCATGGGGTCACAAAGTCGGACATGACTGAGCAACTGAACTGAACGGAACCAGATCTATCATAACGCCCCAGATCTATCATTTTGGGGTAATCTTTACCATCTGATTTAGCCTCAGATTACCTCCTTAAGGGCCCCATCTTCAAATTCAGTCTCATTGGTCTTAAGTATTCAGCTTGAGAATTTGGTTGGGAGGGATGTAATTAAGTCCAGTTACAGAAGTGTTGATTTGATTTCCAGAGGCCCAGACTCATTAGGTGTGAAGATGTGGGTCACACTCTTAGGTAAGGTACAAGGGCTGGGGCTTCTGTGCTCTGAAATCCACAGCAGCATCTGTACAGAGGCTCAGCTTCCTTGGTGGCTCAGATGGTAAAGAATCCACTTGCCATGCAGGAGATGTGGGTTTGATCCCTGGGTTGGGAAGATCCCCTGGAGAAGGGAATGGCAACCCACTCCAGTGTTCTTGCCTGGAGAACTCCACGGACGGAGGAGCCTGGTGGGCTACAGTCCATGGGATCACAAAGAGTCAGACAGGACTGAGCGGCTAACACTTTCACCTCACTTCACTTCACTTCACCTGCTCCCCGTGGGTTGTTCTCAGACAGTAACTGATCTCAGCAGGGACACCAGGGGAGGCTCGTTCCTGGGAGACATGGGGCTCCTCAGATGACCAGCTGTGACTTGAGGACTCCCTCTGGCCTTGTTTAACTCTGGTCACATTGTCTGATGGTCTTGGAGAGTCCAGTAAACCTCTCCTTCTGTCCGTCACTTGGGGTCAGAGTTGCATCTTGGTCTGCGAGCTCTCATCTTTACTGATGCCCTCTCCATATTCTCTGACAAGTGTTTAATAAAATTCTGCTGATCTTAATCCCATTTTTGCAATTGTTTCTTCTCCTTTTTAAAAATATTTATCTATTTGACTTCTTTGGGTCTAAGTTGCAGCACTCAGGATCTTTTGCTGCAGTGTGCAGACTCTCCAGTTGCGGTGTGCAGGCTGAGTTGCTCCACTGCATGTGGGATCTTAGTTCCCTGACCAGGGATCCAACCTCGTCTCCTTCATTGCAAGGTGGATTCTTAACCACTGGACCACCAGGGAAGTCCCAGCACTTGTTTCTTGGAGGACTGGGACTAACAAAATAATTTCCATCTGTATACCAATACCAATATACTTATTCCATTTTGTAAAATCCTTCTTTTTTTCCAACTCCTCCTACCAGCGTTTGCACCATTTTGCTTGTTTTGTATTATCTCTTTGAGGTAATAGATGATTTTTTCAAAAAATTGAAGTATAGTTAATTTATAATGTTGTGTTACTTTCAAGTGTACAGCAAAGTGATTCAGTAAATATATATATATATATATATTCTCTTTCAGATTCTTTTCTATTATGGGTTATTATAAGATATTGAATATAGTTCCTTGTGCTATAAACTAGATCCTTGTTTTTTGCTTATTTTACATATAGTAGTTTTTAACCTGTTTTATATATAATAGTGTGTATATGTTCATCCCAAACTCTTAATTTATATCTCCTCTCATCTTTCTCCTTTGGTAACCCAAAGTTTGTTTTCTATGTCTGTGAGTCTATTTCTGTTTTGTAAGTAATTTCATTTGTATCATTTTTTTTAAAGATTCCACATATAAGTGATATTGTATGATATTTGTCTTTCTCTAACTATAGATATTTATTGTTTCAAGCTACTAAGTTTTAGAAGTAGTTTGATATACAACAATAGATAACTAACAAAGCTCTCATAAATCTCTATTATTCTATAGGTATTGCCTAAATTTGTTTTATTTCCTTGCAACTTGAAAATGTTATTTATACGCATTTCCAATTTCTCTCTTCTTTCATTTTTTATTTTCTTTTGTCTTTTCTGCTTCCTCCCTTCCTTTCTTCCTTCCCTCCTCTCCTGCTTCCTTTATTCTTATTTTTGGATGTTTCAAACATATAAAAAAATACTACGTAGGTATACTAAGAGTCCCTTGGACTGCAAGGAGAGCCAACCAGTCCATTCTAAAGGAGATCAGCCCTGGGTGTTCTTTGGAAGGAATGATGCTAAAGCTAAAACTCCAGTACTTTGGCCACCTCATGCGTAGAGTTGACTCATTGGAAAAGACTCTGATGCTGGGAGGGATTGGGGGCAGGAGGAAAAGGGGACAACAGAGGATGAGATGGCTGGATGGCATCACCGACTCGATGGACATGAGTCTGAGTGAACTCTGGGAGTTGGTGATGGACAGGGAGGCCTGGCGTGCTGCGATTCATGGGGTCGCAAAGAGTCGGACACGACTGAGCGACTGAACTGAACTAAACTGATACTAAAAGGAAGCACTATTTGTATATACTAAAAATATAATGCCAAGATATATGGAATAAAAGCAAAACAAAAGAAGTAACTAGTTGTCTGAAAAGAAAATGCCTGGTTGATTGTGCAAACAAGGAAGTGACTAACTCTTACTTCCTTCCCTTAAGCTGAGTTTGCTTCGTTTTTAGAATAAACACATCAGCCACATGAACACTTACACATTTCTGGTAAAAGCTTAAGTTGGTACTAGCGATTTTTTTGTTGTTTCATTTTGTTTAATTGTAATATAGTGGATTTATAATAATGTGCTTGGTAGCAGCACTTTGGAAATCAAAATAGCGCTATTTAGTATGGTTAAAGTATATATACGATCTACTCTAGTATTTGACTTTAAAAATCCTGAAAAAAATTTAATTTTAATTTTGGTTTTAGCACACACATGAAAACTTTGATGTCTCTCCCTTCTAAAGATGAAGCTTAATTTTTTTTCTTCTGAGTGTGGGCTACACTTAATGACTCACTTCTACCTGAGAGAGTAAGGCTGATGTAATGGTGTGTGACTTTGAGTCTAGGACATAAAACTCACTTCAGCTCCCATCTTTGTTGCTCTCTCTCACTCAGATCACTTGTTCTGGGGAAAGCCAACTAGTATGTTATAAGCATGTTATAAGTGGGGCTAGTGGTACAGAATCTGCCTGCCAATGCAGGAGATGCAAGAGACATGAGTTCGATGCCTGGGTCAGAAAGATCCTCTGGAGTAGGAAATGGCAACCCACTCGAGTATCCTTGCCTAGAAAATTCCATGGGCAGAGGAGGGTGGTGGGCTACAGTCTATGTAGCCATGGGGCCACAAAGAGTTGGACATGACTGAATGACTAAGCACAGACCCAAGGAACATGTTATAAGCAGCCCTGTGGAAAGGTCCATGTGGCTAGAAACTGAGGCCCTATTCCAACAGCCTGCAGGCCCAGCCAAGCCATCAGATGATGCAACCCTGGCTGACTGTTCCCTTTCGAGAGGCCCAGAACCAGAGACCTTCTGGGAGATGATACATGTTTGTTGTTTTGAGCAGCTGATTTTTTAATAATTTATTATGCAGCAATAGGCAACTGATACAGTGTCTCAGGAGGAAAACAGATTATTGTATTTTAATTTTTGTTTGCTGTAAATTTCTCTAAATGTCTACGCAGGTCCAAGATGTATTGAAAGAGCATTGGGCTGGGCCGGCGGCGGCGGCCTCTGGGCAGTAGAGGGGGCTCCGGGGCTGAGTCCGCGTCGACGCCGGCCGCGGAGGCGGCACCATGGGCAAGGGATAGCGGGGCAAGTTGGCCACCGCCGCCGCCAGGGGTGGTGGGAGAGCTGCTTAGGGG
>NW_011493987.1:21241-36006 GCF_000754665.1 Bison bison bison | reverse complement strand
CTTTTTAAATTTTTTCGAGTGCCGCAGCGGCGACCCCGCCGCGCCGATGTTCCTGATCCCTGAGCGACGGCGGCTGCTGCCTAACCTGGAAAGAGGAAGGCCAGCTCCTGAACTGGCCTCATTGGTGGAGGAGGGGCAACCACAGACCCGCCAGGAAGCTGCCTCCACTGGTCCCGTCTTGAGACTACAGCCACCACTACTCTAGCTTCCGTGAAGGAGCAGATAGAAAGAAGGAACTCACTTCTGTTCAAGTGCTACCTCTTTCATGAAGCCAACCATGAAGTTCACCCCAGCCTGAAGTCAACTCTCTGCTGATCTTTCTTAGCACTTTATTCCACTGCTCTGACTCATCACATGCTCCTTTGGATGATATAATTAAAAGCTACCTGAGGATGAAAATGAAAGTTACTTAGTCATGTCCAACTCTTTGCAACCCCATGAACTGTACAGTCCATGGAATTCTCCAGGCCAGAATACTGGAGTGGGTAGCCTTTCCCTTCTCCAGGGGATCTTCCCAACGCAGGAGATCGAACCCAGGTCTCCTGCATTGCAGGCAGACTCTTTACCATCTGAGCCACCAGGGAAGCCCAAAGGGCTTGAATATACTAGAACTGCATGAATGAGTGTTGAAAGAGGAAGTAAATAAATAATGCTATCAGATCACTTTGTCACCAACTGGCTATCCTGTAAGGATAATGGAATCTGTTGCCACATTCATAGAAACATTACTAAGCAAGAGAATCTCAAGACAGTACCTAGAAAACTACTCAGCTGTACATTCTTATCTTTAAGACAATTTGAGTTGCACTATATCCATATTGATCTAGAAATTAAATCTGATCCCTGCATGGAACAAACTTAAATTTTATTTCACATGGATGGTCAAATTAAGTCTTTTAAAAATATGAAAGAAATTTGTATTTCATCTTCCATCTGTCCAACTTAGCTG
Source organism: Bison bison bison (assembly GCF_000754665.1). Taxonomy (NCBI): domain Eukaryota; kingdom Metazoa; phylum Chordata; class Mammalia; order Artiodactyla; family Bovidae; genus Bison; species Bison bison. Next base: position 35,057 of record NW_011493987.1, on the reverse strand, counting down.
CAAATGAAGTGTAGGGAATGAAAGAATGTGGTTTATCTTGGTGATGTCACAAAATATCCACCATCATCATGTAAACCAAGTAATCGCAAAAGAAATGTCTTCCAGTTAAGGATCATCCTTCAAGAGAAGGAAAAAGTCAGCCCATGGGATTAGCAAAGTAATATTATCCTTGGACTCCAGTCTAAAATTACAGAAAGTATCAGTTGAATTTAAGCCACCAGTTGGCTGTTGGGTTTATACAATCAGGATCATCATTCGGCAGTTTCTACTGTTCAGTTCAACTCCTGCTGAGAACACAGGATTCCCAAAGTGAATGTAGATGTTGGAAACAAACTATTTTGTATCCTGATAAGTTTTCAGGCTTACCCAAGAATGATCTAGTGCCTACCTTATATGTGGTCAGGTAAAGAAATATGGCCAAATGCAGTGCCCTCAGAGAGCCTTGCTACTTCCTGTGAAAATCATAGACTAAACCGATTGATTCATCCTTGAAATGGACAGCATGCCTTTGGATGGAAAGGAATTGGAATCTGGTAAGACATTGACTCATTCAGAAATTCACTGCTATCCCTGCAACTTAGAAGTGTCAGCATGCTAACGTCACAGGCTCAGGGAAGCAGTGAGCCAGGAGCAGACTCTTATTATCAATGGGGGAGTATATTGAACTTTTATAATTGGTAGAATCTCTTACTAGATTGTAGAAATACTCTTTAAAAAATCATATGGCCAATCCTGAATAGTGTTAAATATTTTTCATAGCTCTGTTTAAGGTGCAAGTTGATTTACATTCTGTAAAATCACACATGTAATATTTATTACACTCTTTCATCTTCTGTCATAAAGTTTCTTGAATAATTGAGATCTCTATTTGAACTTGGCCTGACTCCGTAGGTGCTCTAACTTCCATTGTTCTCCCACAAACCACACCCTCTTATTTTGGGTTTATGATTTAAGAAGTTTGGAATCCAGGTTTAAGATTGAGTTCAATCAATCCAGATAGCATGAAATGGTCAGCAAAGACTAGATTTGGTAAAACGTGCTAATATTACGTGTACTTCTCTTACTCTGGTGAAGTCCTAAGTGAGGTATTGGGTATACTTTTGTTATCTTTGATGAGTGAAAATTGAACTGTTCTTCATTTGTGAGGCTTTCAAAGAGAATAATAGCACCTTTAAAGACAATATTTTCTGACTTTGTGAAAATTACAATTCTGCCTTCATGTGTTCATATTAACTTAAGTGATATTTAAATATCAAAGAGTGAAATGAGAGTCATTATAGAGATCCTTAATTTTTTGAAGATAAAAAAGGAAATTTAGACCCCAACTGTGTTCTATTGATATTACTTCATTTTTACATGGATGTGTTAGCTTCAGTAATTACACACCCTTTCCTGTTTGGCAGAATGCCCAGAACTGAACAAATTCCAGCACAATTATTTACTTTATTTCTCTGAAACTGAAACAGCTCAACTGCTGTACACCTGCTTTTGCAACTTCCTTTTATTTGGCCCCTAGATTTATTTACAATGAAATAGTTCTCCCTGACACACCTCAGCCCCATGCAGAAGACAGAATTTTTACTTCAGCTGTAAACAAACATAGTTTGTAGCCTAGCTAAAAGCATTGTACTGTAAGTTCAACACTGAAAACTTCACACTTTCCCTTTTAGTAACTTAGTAATTTTTTTCTCTTGGTAACTGAATTATCTTGGCAATTGTAATTATGTAATATAGGAACATCTTCTGTGCCTGAACTGCATCATCAAACACAAGGTAAGATTGGATCTTTTCTTAGTGACTTCTGTGGGATCATCAAATTTTACAGCTTTTTCTCTTTAATGTGATGGAATTAAGGTTCAAAGTGGGGTCAAGTGGTAGATGTCTTGCGACACTCTTCGGCCTGGATTCGAGAATTCTGAATTCTGGTAACTGGTTCTTAGGAGATCAGTCCTCTTAAACTGCATATGACACAGTAAAAATTTAACATTTCTCTTCCATGTGTTAATGATGTAGGGTACCCCCAGTTCGAGTATCTCTGTGGTTAAATAATACAAAAGAGTTTAGTTAACAGGTAATTTTACATCTGCCCATGTTTTCCAGTAGTCTGATAAATGATCAGCTGGACCTGTGAGCACAGTTCCCAAGTCTTTCTGTCTGAGGCGTACATTTTGAGTAACTGATTTTTTGTTCTATTTGATTCCCTTGGAGACATCCTTTTAGACGTATTGACACAGTAGGTGGTTGGTCTGTTTTACTTTGTTTTGTTTGACGAGCTCTTAACTTCCAGGAGTTTGAACAGCTTCTGTCTGGCTCTTTATCCACAGCTGAATTACACTTGCAGACATGGAATACATAGTAGAAGACCCCCCAAACATTTATTGGGTAAATGAACTAAGAATGTAAAAATGCTCACTATCCCACTGTAGTTCATTTACACTTGCTTTTAACTAGGTAAATATATATATATATATTGAAAGCCTACTGTGAGCAAAGACTGTCCGGGAAAGAGATGGGAGGGATGGTCAGGAGACCTATAAAGGTGGTCTGTTTAATACAATTTCTGCCCTCAGAAGAATACAGAGTTACAAACCATATTGTATATTTTTATTTGTGGTAATTGGCACATAATGAATATTCATTCATTGGAACCACAAAATCCAAGAATTTGTCCCCTTATTTTTAGTTAATCAGGCTATAGATATATATTGTATTATGCCAGTTTTATGTAAATTTAACTTAGGCATTATTATTATTATTAACTATTAGGCAAAATTATTTAATTTTTACCATTGAATTAGCTGTACCTTTGGTTTACATTTGAAAGTAATAGAATATTTTTCCTTTATTAACAGTTAAAGTCAACCTTGCCTTTGCATATTTAAAATGATAATTTTCTTTTCAGTTGAATAAGTCAGTTCACAATTCCTGTTCAGAGTTGAATTATGAATATATGGAATAATTTTTCCCCTGTACCTGCAAACTTTATGATATTAAATGTGAAATGAGTGGAAAAAAAAAAAAAAAGAGCATTGGATGGGAACTTGCAGACTTGGATTTTGCTTGAACTATGTTAACTGGGCAAGTTATTCAACTGCCACAGTTCTCTGCTTGTTTCCTGGGAATGGAGGGTTAGATTATGACCCTGCAGGTCTCCTCTGTACCAGCTGTCTCAGATTCTGAGTGCACGTTCCTGAGCAGTCACAAGGCACAGCATTCATGTAGGAGGACACCCCACTCAGTACACTCATCCTTCAGGTGCTGAGATGCAAACAGCTCAACACTAACAAACACCAAATTTGTGCTGAGAAAATTCCTGAATGGATTTCAGAATTAAATACAAGTAATTCTGAGGTTGCTTTCCTGGTAACTCAGCAGTAAATAATCCGCCTACTAAGGCAGGAGACACAGGTTTGATCTCTGGGTTGGGAAGATTCCCTGGAGATGGGAGTGGCAACCCTCTCTCTCTCTCCCGGCTTGTTTCCCTCTAGCCATCAGAGCAGACAAAGCTTGAACATCAGGTATGTGCCAGACACTGTTCTGAGCACTTCATATATCAACTCAGCCAACCCTCACCACATCCCTAAAATGTCACACATTGTATTAAGTCCCAATTATGTCTCCTAGGCTCCTCTGGCTGTGACAGTCCCTCTCACTTCTCTTGTGTTTGATGACCTTGATCCTTTTGAGAACTCCTCAGGGATACTGTAGAATATCTCTCTCTTTGAGTTGGGTTTTTGGGAAGAAGACCACAGAGGTGAGTGACATTCTCCACACATCAAGGGTGTGTACTTGTCCACTCAAATATCACTATAAGTTCACCTCATCACCTGGCTAAGGTACAATTCCCAGGTTTCTCTTTGTGAACTTTTTATTTTCAGTTTCCCACTTTCCATGCTGTAACCTGTAGAAGGAAGTCACCATGTGCGGCCCACACTGAAGGGGGGGTCTGCTGTAAACACTGGTGTGCAGGGGTTTGTCTAAATATAAGTTTGCAAATAAGTTGGGGAAACACTAAATGAACTAGCTAGATGACTGGATGGAGAGCCACTGTGTACCATCATGGAAATGATACTTTTGAAAAACGGCCTGAAAACTCCTTGTACTTGCAAAACCCTTGACTGATCATCTTCAGATTACATGTTAGGACACGCATTCTCTGCTCCAGGACCCATCATATTTTGACTGAGTTGTTCTGCCATAGAAATTCCATCACTGGAAAAATGGGCTGGATTCTGCCCACTGCAAATAGCTGAAAATGCCATGTAATATACAAAGACAATATTAAAAGCATCAAAGAGGTGATGACATTCTAATAATGATGACAACACCCTAAAAAGAAGAGAAAGAACCTGCTTGGCCTCCACAGAGAACTCAGTCCTGAGAAGAAAAGGCTGTGTGAGTTTACTCCCCAGAGCCCAGGAATGGAGCCCAGCAGGTCCAGCTCTGTGTCCCCAGCTCTTCACTTTTCTACCTACCTGCCTTCCTTCTTAAAAATTTAGACAAACCTTTATAATTCCGATTATGATGTACATGTGTAATGTATGATATATGATTTAATGTATATTCACCGTAAAACAAGTAATAAAGTGTTGAAAGTGATAAATGACAAAGTAAGAAAAAACTGTAATCCTCATGTTGGAAATATTTTGTTCCATTGTGCTTGTTTTTTTGTTTCTTATGCATCCTATGCTGTTGGAAGTATCCAAAGTTTCTCTCTCTAAATTGATGAGCACAGACCTCTGTGGCCCCCACCCTCCACTCTCCAGATGACATTTCCCAAGTCAGCTCACTCTCCTGAGTAAGAGGGGATTTTCAGTTCCACCTCCCTCCTTAGTCCCCTCCACTCCTTTTTAAATTTTTTCTAAAAAATTAATAACTTTATTCTATTTTTTCTCCTTACTTTTTCTAAAATAAAATTTATTTGGCTGTGCTGGTTCTTAGTTGCAGCACAGGCGATCTTCCTTGCATCATGTAGGATCTCCCTTGCAGCACACAGACTGAGGCGCACAGGCTGCAGAGAACATGGGTTTCAATAGTGGTGGCACATGGGCTTCATTGCTCCATGGCAGGTGAGATCTTAGTTCTATGATTAGGAATCAAACCAGCATATCTTGCATTAGCAGGTGGATTCTTAACCACTGGACCGCCCAGGAAGTCCCGTCAAACTCAAAGTCCTGTCGTTGAGTTTGAATAGGAGCATGTACTCATCTTAGTATCTTTGTGAGTGTCTGGTTGACACAGAGGTGATTTATGGTTTTCTATGATTTTTCATCTTTGGGTCATACAACTCTGTATTCCCCAAGTGTAAAAAATTCATGTATATTTTTGTCTACAAGAGAGGGGTCCAAGGGTGAAGGGAAAAAGAATTGATTGAATTTGAGGGGAAAGTATAGAAGAAGTTAAGAATTTTAAGGTGGAGCTTTCCTGGTGGCTCAGTGGTAAAGATTCCACCTGCCAATGCAGGAGACAGGTTCGATCCCTGGCTGGGGAAGATTCCACATGCTGTGGAGAATCTAAGCCTGGGTGCCACAGCTACTGAGTCTGTGCTCTAAAGCCTGCATGCTGCAACTTCTGAGCCCACAAGCCGCAACCATTTAAGCTCGCATGTCCTAGGCCCCGTGCTTTGCAACAAGAGAAGCCACCACGATGAGAAAACTATACACTGCAACTAGAGTGTAGCCCCCATTCCCAGCAACTAGAGGAAAGCCCGTGCAGCAGTGAAGAGACAGCACAACCAAAAATAAATACATAAATAAAATTATTAAAAAAATAATTTTAAGGTGGTGGATTCTAAGGTTACCTCTTCTGCTTTAATTTTACAAGTGTGTACAGGGCCTACAAGATATTCAATATCTGTTGTGTTCAATAAATACTTCCTCTTGGGCTAAGTGAAGACTTCTGTCTCTACTTATGTTTAAGTAGGTTAAGGAAAGCAACAAGTGCTCAGTGTAATAAGGACAAGGATTATCTCCAGCGATGGGCAGTTTTGAACTCTTATGACCTTAAGGTGATAAACCAGGGTTTGCTTAATGTCTGAACATTCTCGTTGTTAAAATACACAAGACCGAATAGACAAATCCATGATTTCCATGTGAAGATTGTATTTTAATATACATCAACCTGTGAGTCACACAGTATCTTTTGGGAGGAAGAGACCGAAAATTAAGAATACTCTAGATATGCACTGCCCAATATGCTAGCTACAAGTTATACATGGCTATTTAAATTAAATAAAACAGAAGCAGACTCACAGATATAGAGAACAGACTTGTAGTTGCCAAGAGGGAGGGGAGTTGGGGAAAGAATGGCCTGGGGGTTTGGAGTTAATAGATACAAGCTATTATGTATAGAATGGATAAGCAGGGGACTTCTGTGTTGGTCCAGAGGTTAAGAATCCACTTTGCAATGCAGGGGATGAGAGTTCCATCCCTGGTCAGGGAACTAAGATCCCACATGCTGTGGAGCAACTGAGCACATGCCCCACAATGAAAAGATCCCGCATGACACAACAGAGATCATTCATGGTGCAACTAAGACCAGACAGAGCCAAGTAAATAAAAAACAAATATTAAAAAAATAGAATGGATAATAACAAGATCCTACTGTATAGCACAGGGAACTGTATTCAATATCCTGGGATAAATCATAGTGGAAAAGAATATAAAAAGAAAATATATATGTGTATAACTGAGTCCCTTTGCTGTACAGCAGAAATTAACACAACACTGTAAATCAATTATACCTCGATAAAATAAATAAAAATATTTTAAAAGTTCACTCAGTAAATAAAATTAAAGTGCTCAGCACAACAGCCACTTTTGAGGTGCTAAGTAGCCACACTCAGCTAGTGGCTCCCTGACTGGACACGATTCCTTCATTACAGAATGTTCTGTTGGACGGGACTGCCCTTCATGCTTTGTGGGCCTCAAGTCAGATGCATTAGCCATGTGAGGTGAAACAGTCAATATTATTTCTCTTAGACAGTATGTCAGATATCTGTTTGGGATATGAATACATAGTAAGTTGTGAAGTTGCTCAGTCGTGTCCGACTCTTTGTGACCTCATGGACTGTAGCCTACCAGACTCCTCCGTCCATGGATTTTCCAGGTAAGAATACTGGAGTGGGTTGCCATTTCCTTCTCCAGGAGATCTTCCCGACCCAAGGATTGAACCCGGGTCTCCCGCATTGTAGGCAGACACTTTACTGTCTGAGCCACCATGGAAGTTCATAGTAAGTTGGTGTGAAACAAAACCAAAATTAGTGATAAGAGCATGTGGTGCCTTCAGGCACAAACTGTCCCAATCCCTAAGGGGAAACACCTGTCTCCCCACCACCCTTCCAGACTGAGGACACTCTCTGGCATCGCTTTCTAGGGGGTAAGTGCTCTTCCTGAGCAGCCAAGGGACAGGACCCTCAGCTGAGTTTGGGAAGGCAGGAAGTCCAGTTCAGGGAGAAGGATTTTCCAAAATGAAGAGGAGGCAAAGGCAGGGATCAGTTGGGAGACTTACTGGTTTATTCAAAACAGCAGTTCTCAGAGTGTGATCTTTGGAATCCTTGACATAACTTAGACCTTTTTATGAGATCCATGGGGTGCAACCTACTTTCACAGTATTATTAAGATATGATGTGACTTTTCACTATGTTGACATTTGCTTTGAGGTAAAACTTCACAATAATGAAGACTATGGCAGCAAACTGCAATAGTAATTATTTTCACCACAACTTACTTGCAGGGAAAAAAAAGTAAATTTGCTTCAAAATGTCCTGATTGACACATTAAAAATTCTTATTTTTTGTTCATAAATAATAATGGAAAGAATATGAAAAAGAAAATGTATATATATACAAAATTGAATCACTATGCTGTACAGTATGAATTAACACAATATTGTAAATCAACTATAATTCAGTAAAATAAATTTTATAAATATTAATAAATGAAAATTCTTATCTTTAAATCCACATTTTTACAAAAAGTTATTTCTTTTTTTTAAAATGTACTTGACTTCATTGATGTTTCTCTTATTTCCCAATGCAGCAGTTTGAAAAAGCAGTTATTTCTTTATTTAGGTTGGGCCAGGTCTTGGTTGCAGCTCGTGGGTTCTTACCTGCAGCATATGGGGTCTTCAGTTGGCATAGGGGACTTTTAGTTGCAACATGTGAGATTTAGTTCCCCAACCAAGGATTGAAATCTGGCCCACTGTCTTGGGAGTACAGAGTCTTAGCCGCTGGACCACCTAGAAAGTTCTTTAAATCCACATTGTAAAAGTATCTCCTATAGCCACTGAGGTGCTGGAGCTCCTGGAAGTCCCTCATCCTGAGGAAAGGGAAGTTGGAGACTGAGATGGTCCCCAAAATGTGACACTCACGGTACAAGAGCAGGGCAAAGTTGGAAGCATCACTCTTCAAGTAGTCTGGAGACACCCCCAAGAGCACTCATGGAGTCCACCCCCAAACTGGTGCCTGGTACCAGCATGAGCCCTCTGAGCCCCTCCTGCTTCTCAGGATTCCCAGGTGCTTTGACCTCAGCCCCACCAACATCCTTCAGCAGAAGGAGCGAGAATGTGGAGAAATGCATGTGAGAGGTCGTGATGGGCCAGATCTGAAAGGACACACATCTGGGCCTCTCCTGCTCCATTGACAGCAACATGGTCCTGTGGCAACAAAGGAGGCTGGGAAGTCTTCTCCATGTGTCCCCAAGAGGGCAGAACAATTAAAGTTGTCAGCAACAGTGAGTGTTCATTTCAATTTATTTAGCTTTCAAATGTTTAGTGACAGTTTACCACACACCAAGCTCTGTGCAAAGAACAGCCTTAGAACGGATTAAGCAGCATCTTGTCGGAGAGAAGCTCTGAATCCACAGAAGGAGAAGCTCTGAATCCACAGAAGGAGAGATATGGTGGGAAGTGCCTGCCATCCCAGGAGAAAAGGAAAAGAGAATGTCTTCTGGAAGTTCATAGAGTGATTCTAGACTGGAAGGTGTCTGGAGATGATAGGATTCGGACTCTACTTTCAGAGAACAGAACACTGGTCGGAGAAGCTGGAATAGGAGCTTGGAAGCAGGGCCTTTAAGTATAGGGTGTCCTAAGAAATAGTACGATATTGAATTCATTAAATTTGTACACTCTAAAGTTATGAATGCTCGGAACAATTACTCATATTAAATGAAAAAGAGTTGGACTCTCTCTCCTGCGGGCGTGCGCTCTTTTCTTTCTCTCTCTCTTTCTCTCTCTTACTCTCCTGCTATCTTCTAAATAAAATAGAGCTGTAACACTGAAAAAAAAAAAATGAAAAAGAGTCGAGTAAGATAAGGTAATCAAATTTTTTAGAAAGCTATGTAAATCCAGATGAAATCATAGATATGTTGAGTGATAGTTTTCTATTTTGTAAAGTATTTTCTTGTTAATATAAACAGAAATGTGCCATAAACTGCTTTGCTTGGATAGACTAACTTCTCCCCAGCAGACCACAGAGCTGGGATGTAGAAAGTGAACTCAGCACGTTTCCAACCTCTCTCTGCAGTTCTCCTGAGGCAGAGACCTCCTCTCTAGTCTCCCCTGTGGAACCAGCGCTTGACTCAGGGGCTCAGTCAGCACTCCCCAAAACACTGCACTTGGGAAGTGGCCTCTCGTGTCCTAGTCAAGACAGTAACTTCCTCTAGAAGGCACCTCCAAAACACTGAAACGTACAGAATTTGGTTTGCTCTAATAGCAGGACCGTGATGGTGGCAAGTTGGAATATGGGCTTCTTTTGCTGATTTGTCAAGGAGCCCTGCAGCACTCGCACCGTTCCTCACATTGCCCCTAGAGGACAGGCTATCGCTGCTTATGACAAACACACTGCCCCATTCCCTAGCTGTCCTCTCCAAATTAGCCTTAATCAGAGTTTTATAAACGTAGAGGATTTCTTTAAGGTACATCGATTTGCTTTTCTTCTTTAACCTCTCTTGGAAACTATTGAAAGTCCACTACAGGTAGCAAAGATAAGATGTGCCCCTGACATAAGTTGTCTCTGTGACACACAGACTTGTAAAATTATGTGTCCAGTCCCTCATCGTGTCCACCTCTGTCCTGTCTCTCTATCCATCTATAAACAGCTATTTGTATAAAACAGCTTTTGACAGTCTATGTAATGTACTAGAGATGTTTTTCAATCATGTTGTCCCTGCTTAGTGATATGAAACTTTGGGTACCAAGTGGTCTGCTCAGAAGACGATGGGAATGTCCCTGACACCCTAGGAGACCACGTGAAGGTGGGCAGTAGATCTCAGTGGAGTCAGGCAAAGGGGGAGATCTGCTGAGCAGAGCCAAGGTCCATACTGCCTCCTGTCCCCAGAGCACAAAGTCTGCCTTCCTGGGGGAACTTTGCTAAAATCCTGTATATTCTAAGAAACATCAGGGTGAGAATAATGAGCAATGATTGTAATAATTGTGAGAGAGAGATGAGGTGATGATTTTAGTTACCTGGTTTGTTCTCTGCCAACAACAGCATACACTATATTCCATTATAACCAGTGCTCAGCCATGTGAGAACATTGATTTTGAGTGTATGACAGGCCCCCAGACCAGCACTGGGCAAAGCAGACATGCCAATACTGCTGAATGAACACATTTAGGATCAGGACCTGACAGATTTGAGAATGTATTTGAAATTGGGACTCTCCTGGAGCTGTCCTGACAGGAGGACATCATAAATCAGCTGCCACCTCGCCTGCCAGGCCCAGGACACTGGAGAGCCTTCCATAGCACGCCTCAGTCGGGTCCTGCCTAGTTCCAGGTATTCCCCAGATCAAATCTCTCCATCTGCTCTAACTTCTCATGCTCACTTTGGCCTCCTTGATTGTCCTACTGTTTGTTCTCCACTCTAGGGATATGGAGACACCTCTAATTCCCTTGGGGAACTAATAAATACCAGATCCTATGGAGCTAAAGCTTAAATATGGGCTTTAATAGACTGTCAATAATTACATGGACAAGTAAAATTCTATATGACTCTATCTTAATGATGCTGCTTTTCTTGAACAATGAATGGCAAAACTGATGGCATAAAATAGGTATGTGCTTTCTTTGAAGTGAGCATGCTTGATGAATGTCATACTTTCTCTGATGATGCTCTAAAAGGCCTGATACATTGCAAGAGAACAGAAGTAAAGCATGTCGTGTTATAATGTGATATAGAATGGTATGATAATTCTAAAATCTGCTATTATTCTCTTGTGCTAGAGTAATTTTAAAACAGTGTGAAAAGTGGTCTGTCAAACTTCTCATGCTTAGATGAAATTCAAAAGATGGTGTTCTAATCTTCACATGTATCTTGCACAAATATTGTTATGTTGCATTTCTTATTGCAAAAACGAGCTGCTTCCCTAAGGAAAATCAACTTTATGGTCACATCTCTAAATGCTAATAAATAGTTCTTTTTCTCAAAAAAACAAAGTATCTTCTATGATGACATGAGAAGTATACATTAAGAGCTTCTGCTACATTCCAAAGTCCTGTGACTCAAGGAAAACAATCTGTATGAGCTGAACTACCCTCTCTTGTGTGGAATACAGTCTCCACTTGAAAGAGTGAATGACACTGGAAGATTTATGTACCTTAGAGAAACAATGTATTACTTACAAAAAATCTTATATTAGTATAAGAGATTCAATATGGAAAAAAGCCTTAGGGATTTTGATGTAACAGAGCAGTAAATAGTCAGTGATACAATTTCAGGTCCACTTTGAAAATAACCTTTAAGAACCTACCAGTTCTATTGTTTTAGATTTGTATCAAAGATGAACTTACATAATTACATGAAAAGGTTATTAAAAATACTACTCCTACATATGTGTGGTGGTCGTGGTGTAGTCGCTAGGTCATGTCCGACTCTTGTGACCCCATGGACTGTAACCTGCCAGGCTTCTCTGACCATGGGATTCTCCAGGCAAGAATACTGGAGTGCATTGCCATTTCTTTCTCCAACATATGTGTGGGCCTTTTTATTTTCATAGATTTCAATCAAAATAACGGATTCAATGTAGAAGCAAACATGAAAATCCAATGGTCTTCTAATGAGATGGCAAGAAAGGGAATTGCAAAAATATAAAAATGTAAAAAAATGTAGACAGCATATTAAAAAGCAGAGACATTACTTTGTCGGTAAAGGTCCATATAGTCAAAGCTATGGTTTTTCCAGTAGTCATGGATGGATGTGAGAGCTGGATTACAAAAAAGCTGAATGCCGAAGAATTGATGCTTTTGCACTGTGGTGTTGGAGAAGACTCTTGAGAGTCCCTTTGACAGCAAGGAGATAAAACCAGTCAATCCTAAAATAAATCAGCCCTTAATATTGATTGGAAGGACTGTTGCTGAAACTGAAACTCCAATACTTTGGCCACCTGATGCGAAGAACTGACTTATTGGGAAAGACCCTGACGCTAGGAAAGATTGAAGGCAGGAGGAGAAGGGGAGGACAGAGGATGAGATGGTTGGAGGGCATCACTGACTGGATGGACATGAGTTTGAGCAAGGTCCAGGAGTTGGTAATGGTCAGGGAAGCCTGGAGTGCTGCAGGCCACAGGGTCGCAAAGAGTCGGACACTACTGAGCTACTGAACTGAACTGAACTGAAGAAGCTTCACTGTTGCCCGAAAGCCAGGAAACGGAAATTCAGAGAAATTGAAACTCCTAAGTAAAGAAAGAGCCCCCTGAGTGTGTGCTGGCATCTGGACCGCAGTTGCTCCATCCCCACCATGAACTGCACATCCCAGCCCTTATTCACTGGGGCACACGGTGTGGTGCCCCCAGCCTATGAGGTGCTCAAGGAGGAGCATGAGGTGGCTGTGCTGGGGGTTCCCCAGAGCCAGGCCCCCATGACGACCACGGTGATCAACATCCGCAGTGAGACCTCTGTGCCCAACCACATTGTCTGGTTCCTGTTCAACACCATCTTCATGAACTGGTGCTGCCTGGGCTTCGTGGCATTCGCCTACTCTGTGGAGTCTGGGGACCGGGAGATGGCTGGTGACATCACTGGGGCCCGGAGCTACGCCTCCACCGCCAAGTGCCTGAACATCTGTGCCCTGGTCCTGGGCCTCCTTCTGATTATCGTCCTCATCATCATTGTGTCCACCGGCTCCCTGATGATTGTTCAAGCAGTTTTGGAGCTCATACAGAACTATGGAGGCCACTAGTCCCTGCCCACAGCCCGAGACAGTCACCCCTTTTTCCTGCAGCCTATACAGGCACCTGTCCACCATGAAATAAAATGAAGCATTTGTTTAAAAAAAAAACCTTCACTGTTCTCACTACTATGTTTGTTTTGGGAAATAACTTGTTTTCCATATTAAATGCATGGGTTATTAATATTATTCTAAACAAATTAATTAAACAATTCAAACTTTATTATTTCTACCATGGAAAATGTCGACTGGACTTAGGCAGACAGTGTGACAAGGAGCTCTCGGTGTAGGGATCAGGGCAAAGTCCCAGGTTCCCCGGTCGGCGAGGCTCTCAGGGTCTCAGGGTCAAGGGCTGTGCCTGGGACCGGGACGCTCCCTCTTGGGGATTTCCATCTTGCCTTTCTTTCACTTTCTCTCTCAGCAGCTGTGTCGGGCCCTCCCATTGGGTGTTCGGTTTCTAGTTGCCAACAGTCGTCCCCGCGGTTCCGGGTTACAAAGTCTTTGTGCAGCCGCTGGACTCTCTTCTTCCCAGACCCCCGGGATGCGGGTCGTGGGGCAGAGAACTCTCCGCCTCCTGCTGCTGCTGAATGCGCTGATCCTCACTGAGACCAGGGCGGGTGAGTCAGGAACGGCCTCTGCGGGGAGGGGCGA
>NW_011493987.1:19001-21141 GCF_000754665.1 Bison bison bison | reverse complement strand
CCAGGGAAGGCCCCCTCTGCCCCCACCTAGCCCCGCCCCCTCCGCCTGGTCCCGTCCTGTCTCTCCCTTGCTTCCCGCCCCTCCTCTCGGCCCCCAAGGCCTGGTCCTTCTCCGACCATTTCCATATCACAAGCTCCTCTCCCCCTCCCCCGCTCCATGCCCGGTCACCTAGGACCCGGGACCCGCGTCAGCAGGAGGGTCCAGATCTTACCCCTCCCCGCCCCCAGCCTTCCACTCCCTGAGGTATTTCTACACCGCCGTGTCCCGGCCCGGCCTCGGGGAGCCCCGCTTCATCTCCGTCGGCTACGTGGACGACACGCAGTTCGTGCGGTTTGACAGCGACGCCCCGGATCCGAGGATGGAGCCTACAGCGCGGTGGGTGGAGCAGGAGGGGCCCGAGTACTGGCATCAGGAGACGCAGAGGACTAAGGACACCGCACAATTTTTCCGAGTGTACCTGAACACCCTGCGCGGCTACTACAACCAGAGCGAGGCCGGTGAGTGACGCGGGCCCGAGTCCGGGTCACGACCCCCATCCCCAGGGACCGGCGGGGTCGCCCCGAGTCTGCGGGTCCGAGGGTCACCCCAACATTGCGGAACACACCCGACCCCCGCCCGGGAGGAGCCGGCGGGACTAGACCCGGTTTCATTTCAGTTTGGGTTTAACCACCGCGTGTGGTCGGGGCGGGTCAGGGTCTCACACCGTCCAAGAGATGTACGGCTGCGACGTGGGGCCGGACGGGCTTCTCCGCGGGTATGATCAGTTCGCCTACGACGGCAGAGATTACATCGCCCTGAACGAGGACCTGCGCTCCTGGACCGCGGCGGACACGGCGGCTCAAGTCACCAAGCACAATGCTGAGGCGGCAGGTGATGCGGCGCGTGTGAGGATCTACCTGGAGGGCAAGTGCGTGGAGTGGCTCCGCAGATACCTGGAGAACGGGAAGGACACGCTGCTGCGCGCAGGTACGAGAGGCGCGGCGCCTCCCTGATCCCCCCTCGGGCTCGAGCTGGCTTCCCACGAGGAGAGGAAAATGGGGTCCCTGTGGGAACAGCGCCGCAACTTCCTGTCAGGAGAGGGAGGAATCCGCCCAGGTTTTCATATTCTGTACAAGACGGTGACGCGCCAGTGGCCCCACTTGTTATTTAGTCGCTCAGTCGTGTCCGACTCTTTGGGACCCCATAGACTGCAGCAGGCCAGGCTTTCCTGTCCATCACCAACTCTGGGAGCTAAGCTCAAACTCATGTCCATTGTGTCTGGTGACGCCATCCAACAATTTCATCCTCTGTCATTCCCTTTTCCTCCTACCTTTAATCTTTCCCAGCCTCAGGGTCTTTTCCTTTAAGTCGGCTCTTCACATCAGGTGGCCAAAGTATTGGAGTTTCAGCTTCAGTATCAGTCTTTCCAATGAATATTCAGGGTTGATTTCCTTTTGAATTGTCTAGTTTGAACTCCTTGCTGTCCAAGGGACTCTCAAGAGTATTCTCCAACACCACAGATCAAAAGCATCAATTCTTCAGCACTCAGCTTTCTTTATGGTACAACTCTCACATCCATATATGTCTACTAGAAAAAACATAGCTTTGACAATAGGAACCTTTGTCGGCAAAGTGATGTCTCTGCTTTTTGATATGCTGTCTAGATTTGTCATAACTTTTCTTCCAAGGAGCAAAGTCTTTAATTTTGTGGCTGCAGTCACTGTCCACAGTGATTTTGGAATCCAAGAAAATAAAGTCTGTCACTGTTTACATTGTTTCCCCGTCTATTTGCCATGAAGTGATAGGAACCAGAGATCAAATTGCCAACATCCACTGGATCATCGAAAAAGCAAGAGAGTTCCAGAAAAACATCTATTTCTGCTTTCTTGACTATGTCAAAGCCTTTGACTGTGTGGATCACAATAAACTGTGGAAAATTCTTCAAGAGATGGGAATACCAGACCACCTGACCTGCCTCTTGAGAAACCTATATGCAGGTCAGGAAGCAATAGTTAGAACTGGACATGGAACAACAGACTGGTTCCAAATAGGAAAAGGAGTACGTCAAGGCTGTATATTGTCACCCTGCTTATTTAACTTATATGCAGAGGACATCATGAGAAACGCTGGGCTGGAAGAAGCACAAGCTGGAATCAAGATT
>NW_011493987.1:7852-18588 GCF_000754665.1 Bison bison bison | reverse complement strand
TGTGGTATTGGAGAAGACTCTTGAGAGTCTCTTGGACTGCAAGGAGATCCAACCAGTCCATTCTAAAGGAGATCAGCCCTGGGTGTTCTTTGGAAGGAATGATGCTAAAGCTGAAACTCCAGTACTTTGGCCACCTCATGTGACGAGTTGACTCATTGGAAAAGACTCTGATACTGGGAGGGATTGGGGGCAGGAGGAGAAGGGGATGACAGAGGATGAGATGGCTGGATGGCATCACCGACTCGATGGACATGAGTCTGAGTGAACTCCGGGAGTTGGTGATGGACAGGGAGGCCTGGAGTGCTGCGATTCATGGGATCACAAAGAGTCGGATACAACTGAGCGACTGAACTGAAGTGAACTGAACTAATGGGGCTGGATGCCATGATCTCAGTTCTCTGAAGGACAATTAAGGAATCCAGTGTCTTTGACTAAGAACCAGCAAACCATCCCTGAAAAAGCTGGTCAGTGCTGCCCTTTGACCCTGGCCATCATCTTGTGAACCATGACTTTGTCTCTCAAGGCTTGTTCTCACCCTGAGAACATCTTAGGAGCCCTGACTCCAGTTTTTCTAAGTCATTCAGCCTCCTCCCACATCAGGACCATTACTCTGTATTCTGCCTCTTACCTGGAGCCTCCTCCCTTAGCTGTTACCCTGACTCCAGAATTTTCCAAGGACTAGGAGCTGTTCCCAGACCCTGGAGTCCAGGCTGGTGTCTGGTGTTTGTGCTGCTTTTCAAACCCAATCTCCTGCTTATTCTCAGGATGGTCACCTGATGCTGCTTCCAGTGGCCCATGGAGGTAACATAAAATGTGAGTTTTCTGATTCTTCTTCCTCAGACCCTCCAAAGACACATGTGGCCCATCACCCCATCTCTGACCATGAGGTCACCTTGAGGTGCTGGGCCCTGGGCTTCTATCCCGATGAGATCTCACTGACCTGGCAGCGTGACGGGGAGGACCAGACTCAGGACATGGAGCTTGTGGAGACCAGGCCTTCAGGGGATGGAACCTTCCAGAAGTGGGCAGCCCTGGTGGTGCCTTCTGGAGAGGAGCAGAGATACACGTGCCATGTGCAGCACGAGGGGCTTCAGGAGCCCCTCACCCTGAGATGGGGTAAGGAGGGGGTCGGAATGGAGCTTCCTCTTAGATAAGGCAGGAGCCCTTCTGGACACGATCAGCAAGGTCAGGACTGAAGCCTGAAGTCTGGGCCCCTTCCCTTTCTTCCACAGAACCTCCTCAGCCCTCCATCCCCATCATGGGCATCATTGTTGGCCTGGTTCTCCTCATGGTCACTGGAGCTGTGGTGACTGGAGCTGTGATTTGGAGGAAGAAGCACTCAGGTAGGGAAAGGAGGGAGGGATCTGAGTGTTCTTGTCTCACTGGGTGGGTTTCTGGCCCAGGTGGAAGTTTGCCTGCCTCCTTACTGAAAAGTACCCTCCACACATATGTGAAATCTGAGCCGATGCTAAGACTGACCCTTTTGTAAAGTACATGTGAAAGTGAAAGACAAATTTTTCATCTTCATAATTCCAGTTGGGGGCCTGTGTCTCAGCATTTGAAGGTCAGGAGGGAATGTCCCTGCTGAGGATAGACCTCAGGTAGTCCAGTCCCCTCATGTCTCCTTCCTTCATGTTCCTGAGCCTGTCCTGGATTTTTGGTCACAGTTCTGAAAAGTTCTTTTTTGTCCAGGACTGGGGAGTTCCTCTAGGATCTCATGACTCAGTCATCTCCCTGGTCTCTCACATGATACTTTCTTCTCACAGGTGAAAAAGGAAGGGGCTACACCCAGACTGCAAGTAAGTACAGAGAGGGTGATTCCTGAGACCCTTGTGAGGGTGCAGACAGGAGGCCACTCACCCTCCTCAAAGTGGCTTCTCCAGTTTCTCTCCTGTGGGTTCTGACCACATCCTGGTCTTGTTCTCCCCCAGGCAGTTACAGTGACCAGGGCTCTGATGTGTCTCTCACGGTTCCTAAAGGTGAGACCCTGGGGCTTCTAGATTGGGAGAGGAGTTGGGGCAGAGGGAACACACTGGGTGGCAGGGGTCTCTGAGTGGGACATGTGACCGTGTGAGGGGCTATGGAGATTGTCAGGCCTTACATGACTGACTGAACTGGTTCCTGATTCTTTTCTCTCACAGTGTGAGACAGCTGCCTTGTGGGGAGTGAGTGATGCTCTGTCCCACTTTGCCACGTCAGATCCCCGGACCCCTCTTTCTGCAGCTGCATCTGAAGGTGTCTGTGCTCCTATAGCGTAACATGAAGAGGTAGGGTCCGGGAGCCAGCACAGGAGTTCCCACCCATGACAAGGTCATGTGGGAGAGCCCTGATGGGCAAGGCGAGTCAGGGCTCCAGAGGCCCCCTGGACCTGCCTGAGCGTCTACCCCAAAACCAGCATCTGTTTTACTATTTTATGACTTTTACCAACTCCTCTGACATTCATGGGGGGCTATCCCCAACCACCTTTCTCTGTAAGAAAATCAACTTAGAGCTCTAGTTAATAAGTCTCCTGGGCATAATAGAAGTGTTTCAATTCAAACCCCTCTGATGACTTTCTGGCTTGCCTGACAGGTTTGTTCAGACTACTGCAGCTACGCATGTGATTGTTCACAGCCTCCCAACCATGAGAGGCACGGGAAGCTTAAGATATTCTAACAATGCAGAGCTTCTCAGAGAGTTAAAATTGTTAGAATAGAACTAGTAGAGGATTTCTTTGTTGAGCTAATGCTTGCTGCCAAGTTTCCATATCCCTTACCTACTGTGTCCCTGGAAGTGTATTAATTAACATAGTGGTATAGAGAAATATAAGTAGTAGCTTTAATGTTTGTAACCTTGGACTCTTGAGTTAATTCTTTTCTTGTTATAGCCCACCACACTTTTGCCCTATAGGAATGCAACTTTATTTAATGCTTTCAGAGGGTGGCGCCTGACTTTAGAATAATCACCTTTAGAGAAAATAAGTTCTCTAATTGACTAACCATTATTCAGAAGAAAGGGTCATAAAATGTTAAGAGGCCTCTTGGCCAGAAGATGATGTAAATCACCTAAAGCCTTTGCATATGGTAAGTTTGCAGAAAGAAAGCCTGGCTTCGATAGAGTCAAGGACTGCTGACCTTGCATGACTCTACATCCCCCTATTATCCTCTACGCACAACTTAAGGTATAAAAGCTACTTTGGACTTCACCATGCATCCCCTGCTGATCCTTGCCTTTGTGGGAGCTGCTGCCGCATCCAGGCGAGGCTGGGAGAATACAACATTGATGTCTTGGAGGGTGGTGAGCAGTTCATCGATGCGTCCAAGATCACCCGCCACCCCAAGTACAGCAGCTGGACTCTGGACAATGACATCCTGCTGATCAAACTCTCCACGCCTGTGCTTCCGCAGGCACCGAGTGCCTCATCTCCGGCTGGGGCAACACCCTGAGCAGTGGCGTCAACTACCCGGACCTGCTGCAATGCCTGGAGGCCCCGCTGCTGAGCCACGCCGACTGTGAAGCCTCGTACCCTGGACAGATCACTAACAACATGATCTGCGCTGGCTTCCTGGAAGGAGGCAAGGATTCCTGTCAGGGTGACTCTGGCGGCCCTGTGGCTTGCAACGGACAGCTCCAGGGCATTGTGTCCTGCGGCTACGGCTGTGCCCAGAAGGGCAAGCCTGGGGTCTACACCAAGGTCTGCAACTACGTGGACTGGATTCAGGAGACCATCGCTGCCAACAGCTGAAGCCCTGCCCCTCTGCCATCATTATGCTAATAAAGAGACTGCTCTACCTTAAAAAATTTTAAAAAAATAAAAATAAAAGCTACTTTGGAAAATAACATTGTGGACCTTGCTCAACAGGCTTGGTCTCCCTGTGTCGTTCTTGCTTCCTTTTCTCTCCTTTTCTTCTCTTCTCTGTTCTTCCTTCAGGATGACTAATTTGGAGCGCGGGGGCCCTCTGAGACCATTTATTTGCCTGGGCTTCTAAGACCCACCTGAGAAGGTGTCTAAGGTGGGGAACTTTCCGCGATTTGAGAGGGTGCCTGTGGCCTCCGTGGGCAGTGCAAACCTGATGTCACAGGTTTTATTGGCTTTCTGAGTAAACCAGTTAGTTCAAGCCTCTGTCTCTTTCTCCTTTTATCTATCCTTTCGCCAACGCCGTCCTCCCGAGGGAATCCCTGGATCCAACCGGGGCTGGACCCCGGTAATGGGGAGACTGCCAACCTCTTCCAATCCAAACTCCTGGATTTAAAAAGTGCTGCCTAATAGTCACAGCAGGAGGAATATGCGACCTGTCAGCCTGGGATCTTTTCTGAAGAGAAAATATCATTGTGTGTAGAGTGCAGACCGGTTGGTGTGGGAGGGAGGGTGATCCATTCTTGCGGGGAAAGCACAGGCAGCACTGATGTCAGTGTGAATGGATGATGTGCTGTAGCTGCTGCGAGAGAGCAAGTGGCTTGAGTCCACATTAATGAAGATGGAATACAGAGGCGTCTACACTGATCCTTCCTTCATCTGGTATTTGTTGTGTGTCTGATAGATGATGCTCTATTTTTGCATCAGTGAAACCTCAGTGAACTAACAGCAGACACCCTTTGTTGGCCTCGGGCAGTGTGTTCTGGTGAGGGGGGCAGAGTGAGCCTATAAGTGAGGGAAGTGTCTGCCTAGAGACTGGCAAGCGCTCTGAGGAAGGTGACCCAGAGAATAAGTGTGTGGGTACAGGGAATGTGGCTGTTTTACTAGGGTGGTCAGTGTAGGCCTCGTTGAGGAGATGATCTTTGAGTAAAGATGTGAAGGACATGAATGTCCATAAGCATGTCTGGGGGTAGTTCTCTCCAGGCAGAGGAGCCTCCAGTGCAAATACAGGAGGGCAGGAGAGTGTGTGTGTGTTCAAGGAAGAGCCAGAGGCAGGTGTGGCTGGAAGAGCAAGGAATTTCGATGAGATCCAGTGTCTGGCTAGATCATGTGTGCCTCCAGGATATTAGAAGGTGTCTTATGTCTGTGAAATATGTGGACTCACAAGATGGTTTGAGTTGAAGATGAGCTGGTGTGACTGCTCGTTAGAAGCATCAGTCTAACTGCTGAGCAGAAATCAGGAGGTGAAGGGTGAGCGAGGCAGTGGAGGAGCCTGAAGGATTAGTGTAGTGTCCAGGGTGGGGATGCTGGTGTTCCCCTGTACCCGCATTAGATCTAGACAGTCGGGAGTGGAGCCTGAGAATCTGCATTTGTAATAAGGTTGGTGCTGATGCTCCTGGTCTTCAGATCACACTTTTAGTAGCAGGAATGTACATAGACCGGGATTCCCACATGCTGTGTATCAGCCTCACACAAGGAGGTTGTTAAAGAAGCAATCCTTGGTCTTGTCCTAATACTCTGAGAAGGTGGTTCTGGGGAGAGGCTGAGCATTTCGTAAGAAGCCCCACAAGCAATTCTGGTGATCAGCCAATTTGGGACTCCCTGAGGCATATGAAAGTGAGTGGCCAGAGAGGGGTCTTAAATCCACATTTAAAAGCATTTTTTTTCTTCAGAAAGAAAAGGGAATTTATATTGACAATTCATATTGTCAATTATGAGGTGTGATGCTGAGAAATAATGTAGTTCTTATTCCACCTGAAGACTTAGGCAGTGGTTCACAGTTCAGCGTAATGAAGTCCTTGCTCTCTGAAACTATTCTCCAGGTTGAGTTCTCCTCACTTATTCTTGGAGCCAACAATGGGATCCAAATAAAGTTAGACATACAGTACTATATATAAATGGCTCCACAGGAACAGGATCCAGTGTCCACTCCAGGCCAGGTCCCACAAAGGAAGTTTCGGCCCTGCTGGGGCACAGTGTCACTGCTCACATAGTGAGCCCCTCGTACTGGGCGTGGACCCTGCGCTGAGGACGGCCATCACTGAGGCTCCTGACAACTGGAGGTTGTGTGACTCCCACTCTCAACATCCTTGTCAGATGCATCCTGCATAGTTCCAGCTTCTCTGTGTCACAGCGTCCTGAGTAGAGTCTGACATGTGGTCACCTGAGTGGTGGGACCTCAGCATCATGCTGTGTGCTCTGGCAAGAATATGTGGGAAAGTGGGTTTTCTTCTTTAGTGGAGGAAGGTGGTCTCTGCCTCCTACCAAGACTCTTTCAGTGTAGAAGTCTCCTAATGTGGAAATGCTCCTAATCAGGTGAGGGGGAGAAAGGGATGGACAAGAATGTCAAATTTCAATTGTTAGAGCAAAGATCTGGAACTGGAACTTGACCTGGTACAATGCAGGCACTCGGGTTTGGCTGAAAGAACAAGCGACTGATAAATGCCATCCGGGGTAGACATCTGCTTGCTTGTTTGTTTTCTTTTGTTTTCACTGGAGTGTAATTGATTTACAATGCTGGGTCACTTTCTGCTGTAGAATACAGTGAATCACCTATAAATATATTCAGTCTTTTCTAGATTCTTTCTGCAAATATGCCATTAGAGAGTGCTGGGTAGAGTTCCCTGTGCTATGCAGTATCCACAGCACTTTAAAGTGCTGCCCAGATGGTGGTGGAGGGAGATCCTAGGAGGATGGCTCTGCTCCAGATGCAGAAGAATCCAGACCAGGTGGGAGCACATCAGCAGGGTCCAGGATGACATTTCCAAAAAAGGAAAAACTGATGGAATATCCAAAGTATCCACACTTCTTGAGTCAGTCATGCAAACAGGGGAATCATTAGAGCTGAATTCCTGAGAGCTTCATAGAACATAATCAGCAAAAACAAAGCCTCATCAAGAGGCTCTTCAGTTCTTCACTTTCTGCCATTAAAGTGGTATCATCTTCTCATCTGGGGTTCTTGACATTTATTTCTCCTGGCAATCTTGATTCCAACTTGTGATTCATCCAGCCTGGCATCTTGCCAGCATATAAGTTAAATAAGCAGGGTGACAATCTACAGCCTTATTATACTCCTTTGGCAATTTTAAGCCAGTCCATAATTCTGTGTCTGTTTCTACCTATTGCTTCTTGACCTGCATACAGGTTTTCAGGAGGCAAGTAAGATAGCCTGGTATTCCCAATCTTTAAGACTATTCCACAGTTTGTTGTGATCCACACAGTCAAAGCCTTTAGCATAGTCAATGAAGCAGATGTTTTTTTGGAATTCTGTTGCTTTCTTTGTGATCCAACAAATGCTGGCAATTTGATCTCTGGTTCCTCTGCCTTTTCTAAACCCAGCTTGTACATCTGGAATTTCTCAATTCACATACTGCTGACACCTAGCTTGAAGAATTTTGAGCATAATTTTGCTAGCATGTGAAATGAGTACAATTGTACAGTAGTTTAAACATTCTTTGCCATTGCCCTTCTTAGGGATTGGAATGAAAACTGACCTTTTCCAGTCCTTTGGTTCACTTCACTTTCTCATATGTAGAAAAGCATTAAATCCTTTCACAGTGAAATCAGCTCCTTGTGACTAGCAGAAAACCTTTGGAAGACAAGTACTTGATTGCACTGAACTCCCCCCTTCACCAAAATCATATATACTGACCTTCCCTCCGTACCTCTGTGGAGCCGTTTCTCAGAGCTATCTGAGGTGCTGTCTCCCAGGTTGCAGTCCTCATTTTGCCCCAAATAAAACTTAACTCACATCTTAAGTTGAGTATCTTTTTTCTTGACAAGTGTAGTAGGGAAAATAAAAAGCTGAATGAATTAAGTATGATCAATATATAAATAAAGTGGGAACTGAAGGAATGGGAAGAGTGAAAGCAATGACTATCAACTATTGCATCAGCCACTGTGTGATGCGGCAGACAGTGGCTGTGACAGAAAAATCAAGCAGCAGTTCTAACAAGGGATCATGTTAGAGATTTGGAAATAAAAGCCGAAAGAATCAGCTAAAAAGTATTCAAAGTGGTCACCAATGGGAAAGCAGAAATTGAGAAGAATCAGGATTATAATAAGAGTCTGTATCATGAGAAATCATGCACAGATATTTGACTTCTTAATTTACAGACAAGTGTGCCTTTGATTAAATAATCACACAAGAAAATGAATGAGGATGAAAGTTTATGCTTAATGAGAGCTGAGTGCAACAAATGACACCTGAGAGTTTACTAAAATGCAAGAACACTTGAAACATGCATGCAAACTGCGTGAATGACGTTAACCTTGAGTAAAACCATGAAAGAATATATCATCCCATTCAGATAAACAGATATGGAATGAGTTCTCTATTCCCATTACCTTACTGTGTGCATCGTGTGCACCAGGCAGGGAGGGAACAGGCCCTGCCTAGGGAGAACCCTTGGCCACCCTCTTGCTTCCAGTCAGGTCCTCCTGCAGAAAGTGCTCCTGTCATCTGTCTCGGGTCTGTGGGAGGTGCCCCTTAGAACACGCGTGCCACAGATGCTTTACCTGGGTGGGGCTAAGGTTGTCCTGACCAAGGAGAGCACCGCTCACCTGTGTGCCCCAGACCAGAAGTCAGGAACGACTGAGGGTCCGATGGAGAAGTCTCACCTCCCATCTGCCCTGTGCAAATCAGCCTGAGCTGATGGAGATGCTGCTGCTTGGTTGATGCCTCCCAGTTCTGGGCTCCTTTATCGTCTCAGTTCAGGACACTCATCCCCAACAGTCACTGCTCCCTAGAAGCAGATGGTCCCATATTCCTCCTGATCAGAAGCCCCAAGCTCTGTCCTGTCCCCTCCCCCAACATCGCCCTTCAGCTCTGCTTCATCACATGAGGGTGACAACTGCTCAGGGGAGATTCCCCCCCAGGCTCAGCCACTGAACTCTGGCCCCAGGTGTCCCACTGCATTATCCCCCAGCCCTTTATGCTGAAGCTGCCAGAATGGGATCTGGAGGGAGAGAGAGGTGGGGGATTATTAGAGTCTCCTCAAGGCTGAGAGAAAACGCTCCTTTTCCCCAGAATCTTACACACTGTCCCTTCCCAGCATGCGAAACAAAATGAAATCCAGATGTGTATATTTAAAGAGCAGTTTTAATATGAAATTATTCAGATGTTGCAGGCATGAAGTAATGCGTATATTACTGTGACAAGGGTGAAGGGAACCTTAGATTTGCAGAAATCTGCTAGTAGTCATCTCAAGAGAAGCCACAATAAGGCAACTGGCAGAAAAAGCTCATTGGTAATAATTTATTGTCCATGTGCTCTATTATAATTAAAAAGCAAAAGTAATATTAGTACTAGTGTGGTACAGCTGCAACCACCTCAAATATATTAATGCTTTTAATTATCCCAATCACGACTGGAAAGAAACAATAGTTTTCTCATTTCATAGATGAAGAGATGGAGACCTCAAGAAGGATGTGTTATACTGTAAATCAACTACCTTCAAAAAAATAATCTATATGTATAATCTATATATATATCTATATGTAAAAATACATCTATGTGGAACCTAGAAAAATGGTACTGATGAACTATTTACAGAACAGGAATAGAGACACAGACGTGGGTAATGGACTTGTGAGGGAAGGAGAAGGTGGGATGAATTGAGAGTAGCACTGAAATATATACATTACCATGTGTAAAAAGCTACTGGGATAAACAGATATGGAATGAGTTCTCTATTCCCATTACCTTACTGTGCACCAGGCAGGGAGGGAACAGGACCTGACTACGTGCTCAACCTGCTGCTCAGCGACCTAGAGGGGTGGGATGGGGAAGGTGAGAGGGAAGTTCCAGAGGGAGGAGATACGTATATACTTTGAGAAGGCAATGGCACCCCATTCCAGTACTCTTGCCTGGAAAATCCCGTGGACGGAGGAGCCTGGTGGGCTGCAGTCCATGAGGTCGCTAAG
The DNA here is from genome assembly GCF_000754665.1 of Bison bison bison. Classification (NCBI taxonomy): domain Eukaryota; kingdom Metazoa; phylum Chordata; class Mammalia; order Artiodactyla; family Bovidae; genus Bison; species Bison bison. Next base: position 8,828 of record NW_011493987.1, on the reverse strand, counting down.
AGTCAGAAACGACAGAGTGACTTCACTTTCATTTTTCCCTTTCATGCATTGGAGAAGGAAATGGCAACCCACTCCAGTGTTCTTGCCTGAAGAATCCCAGGGACAGAGGAGCCTGGTAGGCTGCTGTCTATGGGGTCGCACAGAGTCGGACACGACTGAAGTGACTTAGCAGCAGCAGCAGCAGCAGCAGCATGGCAGAAACCAATACCTTATAATGCAAGTATTCTCCAATTAAAAATAAAATATAAAATAAAAATAATTTAAAAATAATAAGATAAATAACAGAACACACAAAAAAGAAAAAGTGCTCTTAAGACCAGAACTAGGAACTGAATTCAGGCCTCCTGGCGGCAGATTCTAAGCTTCCCCTGTTAAACTGATGGAGCCGGAGTGCGACACAAGGACTGAAATTCTGGGTGTGTGAGGCCATTATGATCAGTTGGTTCCGTCTGGAATTGATCCAGGTCTTGTAGTCTAATAGGCTCTGGGGAAAAAGAAAAACCAATAAATCACTGACCAAGTGGTTGCAGAATAATGCTTTTCATTCCCTCAGAGATTCTCCTTCAGTTGCTTCAAAGTCAGATTCTGCCTTCCTCTGAGGGAAGACACACCTGTTCTTTTTTGCCTCCTTTTTCCCAGCTCTTGCTGGACTCCCCCCCTGACTCCATCCACATCATCACCTGTCCCTGCTGCCACCACCCTCCACGACAGGGACAGAAGTGGCAGGACACAAGGACAAGATCCAGAGTGAAAACCCAAGGCCTTTCCGCCTTGAACCCAGATCCATTCTCTAATGCAACGCGAGGCTCCCTCACAGACAGGACCCAGCTCCATGTTCCTCTAGCCTGGGAGTGGACACACACACAGTTCCTTTCTCTCCTCAGCTCTCGGCCTCCTCGCCCGCACAAGCACCTGCTCCACCGCTTGGCTCCACCTCAACTCCTGCAGCCCCCCTCCCTCTTCCCCCCTCCCCCCT
>NW_011493987.1:4884-7629 GCF_000754665.1 Bison bison bison | reverse complement strand
CAAGGGGACAGCAGCCCCGTCTAGAAACACTGGACTGCCACGGACTCTCCCCCTGACCGGACCCTGGAGCACCCCTGGCCTCACCCAAACCCTCACTCTCGGCCCAGGCCCCTAGGCTGCACTTGGCCTTTCCTGCTCCTTCCGGGGAATCCCAGCTCCACTCCAAGTGCTGGGCTGGGCTGAGGCAGAGCGGGCCCTCCTGCATTGCTCAGCCAGGGAGTCAACCAGGACTCACCCTCACTACCTGCAGGGGATCTGCTTTTCAATGTGGATTGGGGTTCTTGAGAATTTCCCCAGAATGAGGCTGTACCTGGCCCCCTCTGCATCCTGGGACTGCCATCCCACCCTCCACCTCCCAGCGGGAGCGCCCCATTTGAATTCCTGTTTCATTCAATATGCATGGAAATCCTATAAAGATTTGCCATCTGGAATCATAAACAATTTTATTGAACACTAAAAACTTCAAAAGTGATTTTGAGAAATTAGCACATGATTTTCACAGTTTTCCCAGCAAATGCCCCAATACATACAAGACAACCATTTCTGCCCCAGAGGCACCAGAACTGATGTTCCCCAGATAAGAACAGGAGAAACTACAGATCTGCTGGGTCCCTGCTCTGGGTACTACACAGACAGAGTCTGCTGCTGTGAGAAATAACCACGCCTGTATGCCCAGGCCGAAGGCCAACTGATAAGGGAATTAGGTTTGGGGATAAGAAACCATGCCCCCAACAAGGCAGCTGACACAGAAGAGGCGGCCTCGACAGAAGGAGCCGAGTCTCTGCCACCTTTTTACTGTTCCACATTCTGCCTTTGCTCTTTGCCACACACAAAGCTCTGCTTCTCTTTTCCTCTCCCCTCAACCCACTTGATTATGGGGAAGTAGTCAAAGAGCCCATCCCTTCCTCCACATCTACAAGGCAGTGACCACCATGAGCAAGGGAACTGACTCAGGCGGGTAGGGTGAAGCCACAGAGCGAAGACCCAGTGCCCTGCCCTAAAGAGTATCCCAAGGGGCTAGATAGGAAAAACCTGGAGACAGGATAAAATCAGTGACCCCAGTTGCCTGAGGACTGACTGGTCTCCTCTCTTCAAATGGTCAAGGGATGTCTACTAGTCCTCCATATTATGGGGAAGGAGAGCCCAGCTAGCATGGGGCATTTGATGGGAACTAGAGAAAGGTGCAGGCTGGGGGTGACCCAGCAGAAACTGAACTCAGAAGCTAGTTCGTGGCGGAGGAATTTGAGAGGTTGCAAGACATCTCCAAGTGGGGCCTGGCAAGGGGACATCACAGGCAGGGCTCTGACCATCCACTGACCTCTAGTTTGAGCCTTATGATTCTTTCACTTGGATTCTTAATAATGACTGAAAACCCAGGGGGGAGAAATGCAGACAGGCACTTAGATCGTCACCTTTCCTCTGAATTCCTCTTCAGTTTTTAATCCCCTCCTCACCAGGTACAGACACTTTACTAAAGGTTCTCTCTGATTCCTGGATCACCTAGACCCTCCCAACCAGCACATAATCCAACACATGCTCCCCAGACAAGCCCCGGTGAGCCTGACAGAAAACAAAGAGAGCTCCGAACAGAGCAGGGAGCTGAAATCTTCATTGCTGCCGAATCTCACGCAGAGCACCCCCTGCCCAGATTTCTCACCTGGCCTCCCTGTAGCTGATGCTGTCTTCCTCTTCTTAATATAACAATAGACACAAAATCCAATGATAAAAACAACAGCAACAGAAACGCTCACGATCCACCATGAGCTCTGGTGCGCCAGGGTCTTTCCTGAAAAAGGACCTTATTATATTCAACCCGGGCACCCCAGAGCCACAGCCTGCTCTCCTCTCCCTGACCCTGGCCTCTGACCCTCCCAGGGTCACAACTGCCTCCAGCCTCACCCCAGTTTCACCCAAGGGTGTGAGGTGTGCACTGTGATTCCCGCTGTGTTCCACAATGCACTTGACCCACTGCTCCTCTCCTTGGGGAATTCTTATGGTCTCCCAGGTGTAGTAGGTCCCATTCCCATCAGGCAGGACATCCCCAGACTCCTGGGCGTCCCGGCTCATGGGTTCTTCGTCCCGAAACCAGACCACTGAGATACTGCGGGGAAAGAAGCCAAAAGCCTTGCATGTGAGGTGGACCATGCCCTCTGAGTCCTGGCTGTGGGTCACATTCACGGCTGGGGGCACTGTGGGGAGAAAGCACAGAGCCAGTGAGGCCCGCGGCCAAGCCCTGCTCCCTCGAAGGAAGACGGAGCGCACAGAGCTGCTCCTCCTCACTGTCCACCTCTGGCTGAGCCCTCATCCCCCCAGGCCTGCTCCAAGTTCTGCACCCTGGGGCCCAAGTCCTCTGGTGGGGAAGGGGAGAGAAGGGAATGGGCCTCACTCTCTTGGGACCACTGTTGATGCTGGGGAGGGGGCTGTGAAGGGTGGGCTCCTGGGGATTAGAGGGAATTTTCTGGATCAGGCAGGCTGGGAGCCAGAGGCCCACCCCCATCTAAGGCCCTCCTCTGCTGCCTGACACCCACCTCCCCTCATACAGTTTCTGTCAGAGGACCCGCTGCTCCCCTGGACGATTGTCACAGGGGCAATTCATGCCCCTCCACCCACCCATCTTTCTACAGTAGATTTAACAGAACAGGAAAGAAACCCCAGGATACCTCGCCAACAGAGCACATACGTGCCCAGAGGACAGGGAGGGTCTCCGTGGGCAAGATGGGATGGGAGGCTTTAAGAACAGGGGCA
>NW_011493987.1:4158-4551 GCF_000754665.1 Bison bison bison | reverse complement strand
AGTTCTGTGTCCTGACCTGCTCCAGGTGCTGAGGATGCAGAACATGCATGTGTACAAGGGACCAGAATGAGGATTTCCATACGGGAAAAATGGGAAAGAGAAGGAGGGAGAAGGGAATCGAGGAGTGGAGGGAGAGGGTGGAGATGGACACACGTGTAGGACAAGTGCCAGGACAGGGAGGCACCGGCTCCCTAAGGGTCCAGGCAGGAGGGCAAGGGGAGAGGCAGGAAGAGCAGGGTGAGGGGAGGTGGAGTCAGAGGGAGGGAAGGGCAGTGTCAGACCCAGGACCAGAGGGATCCCTGCTCAGAGGGGGGCCAGGTGAGATGGAGAGCGAGGGCTGCTGCCCCTTATGCAGGCTCATCATGGACAAGGCGGGCTCCAGGGAGGGTGAGG
>NW_011493987.1:1016-1947 GCF_000754665.1 Bison bison bison | reverse complement strand
TGTGATGAGGACACCGGGGAAGGCAGGTGGGGCAGGGAGAGCAGAGGCTAGGAACGGCAAAGAGACTGAAACGCGGGATGCAGTGCTCGCCACACGCCGTGTGAAGTTCCAGTCCGCTCCTCGACCTTACACCTCCCCGCCCCCCACCTTCCTCCCACCCCCACCCCCAACTCCTCTATTCGCTCACCCCCAGCCGCAATTGAGACGATCCCCGCGACGCTCACTGAATCCCACCGAATACTAACCACCCGAACCCCTGAAACCACCCCGGCTCCGTCCGGACTGAGACCTCAATGAACCCCACTCACCGGCGGCGTTACCCAGGAGCACAAAAAAGGCAGCGTGGGCTAGAAACAGGCATACACGAGAGAGCCCCATGGCCCAGATCTTGTCTCCCCGCCAGGGGCTCCGGGACCGAAGGAAAGCTGGCGGACCCGAGGAACCGCGGCGGAGAACTGAGCTGTGTGAAGTCCGGCAGGCAAATCCATTCACCGCACCGGTGCCCTAACCCTTGCCTGCCCGGCCCCGCCTCTCACCCGCCGGGCCCGGCCCCGGCCCCGCCCCGTCCCCTTTAGCCGATCTGTTTCCGCCCCTCAGTTCAGTTCTGTTCAGGTCAGTCACTCAGTCGTGTCTGACTCTTTGCGACCCCATGAACCGCAGCACGCCTGTCTTCCCTGTCCATCACCAACGCCCAGAGTTTATCCAAACTCATGTCCATTGAGTCGGTGATGCCACCCAACCCTCTCATCCCGTCGTCCCCTTCTCCTCCTGTCCTCAATCTTTGCCAGCATCCGGGTCTTTTCCAATGAGTCAGCACTTCACATCAGGTAGCCAAAGTATTGGAGTTTCAGCTTCAGCATCAGTCCTTCCAATGAACACCCAGGACTGATCTCCTTTAGGATGGACTGGTTGGATCTCCTTGCAGTCCAAG
>NW_011493987.1:0-916 GCF_000754665.1 Bison bison bison | reverse complement strand
ATTAGGAGACGTGGGTTCGATCCCTGGGTTGGGAAGATCCCCTAGAGAAGGAAATGGCAGCCCACTCCAGTATTCTTGCCTGGAAAATCCCATGGATGGCGGAGCCTAATGGGCTACTGTCCATGGGGTCGCAAAGAGTCGGACACGACTGAGCGACTTCACTTCACTTCCGCTCCTCAGTTCAGTTCAGTTCAGTCGCTCAGTCGTGTCCAACTCTTTGCGACCCCATTAACCGCAGCACGCGTCTTCCCTGTCCATCACCAATTCCCGGAGTTTACCCAAACTCATGTCCATTGAGTCGGTGATGCCATCCAATTCTCTCATTCCCTGTCGTCCCCTTTTCCTCCTGTCCTCAATTTTTCCCAGCATCAGGGTCTTTTCCAGTGAGTCAGCTCTTCACATCAGGTGGCCAAAGTATTGGAGTTTCAGCTTCAACACCAGTCTTTCCAATGAATACCCAGGACTGATCTTTAGGATGGACTGGTTGGATCTCCTTGCAGTCCAAGGGACTCTCAAGAGTCTTGTCCAACACCACAGTTCAAAAGCATCAATTCTTCTTCGGCGCTCAGCTTTCTTTATAGTCCAACTCTTACATCCATACATGGCTACTGGAAAAATCATAGCCTTGACTAGACAGACCTTTGTTGACAAAGTAATGTCTCTGCTTTTTAATATGCTGTCTAGGTTGGTCATAACTTTCCTTCCAAGGAGTAAGCGTCTTTTAATTTCATGGCTGCAGTCACCATCTGCAGTGATTTTAAAAGCCTGAAGGCTAGAAAAGCCAGGGAGGTGAGATGGAGGGTGAGCTTTAGAGACATCTCAATGTTTCCGGCTCTTCCTTTAGTCTCGACTTCTCTTCCAACCCAACCCACCTCCACCTCCCTCCACCTCGCACAGCAGAGTTACTGGCGAAAGT
>NW_011493986.1:4631-5021 GCF_000754665.1 Bison bison bison | reverse complement strand
GGCAACCCACTCCAGTGTTCTTGCCTGGAGAATCCCAGGGACAGGGAAGCCTGGTGGGCTGCCGTCTATAGGGTCGAACAGAGTCAGACACGACTGAAGCGACTTAGCAGCAGTAGCAGCAGTACTGTTTTCCATGTACCATTTACTTGCCTTCAACCGTTTCCAACCATTAACTGTACTGTGCATGTACATGGCAGACGCCCGAGACCTGTAAAGACGATGAGAGAACAGTAGAGGAATCCACTGCGCTGGCAGCAACAAGTAGCAGCTGCGTCATCTCCAGAATAAGCCTCTGTACTACAGGTTACTGTGGAGCTGATAACCCTCGGATTCTAAGAACAAGCCTTCAGTGCATCATGCGAAACTTCTGCCATCAAAGCTGAGGCCCAA
>NW_011493986.1:0-395 GCF_000754665.1 Bison bison bison | reverse complement strand
TCCTTATCAGGATCTCCTGTCATAAAACAACTCATGCAAATGGTTACTATGGTACCTGGCCAGGGTTGGCGGTTTCAATCAGTGTGTTTCCCCTATCAACTCCCCCCTGAGAGACTTCATACTCAAGATACTTCTTGGAAATTAGGGCAGAGGTCTCCTTCTTCTGTAACTTCTTCCTGCTATGCATGGGCGTAGGCCTGCCTAGCAGAGCAGAAGTCTCTGTCTACCAGATCTAAGTCAAGGTATTTTTTTGCCTGAAACCAGCATTAACCCTTATAATAACAGCAATTTAGTTTGAAACTGTTGGCCTCTCTCAGAGAGGAAACAGACAGGGGCCAAACAGGAGACCTAACAGGATGGTCATCTCTGGTCCCCGGAAACAGAAGGCAACATTT
>NW_011493985.1:4823-5212 GCF_000754665.1 Bison bison bison | reverse complement strand
TGTTCAAGGAAATTAGAGATACCAAGGAAACATTTCAAGCAAAGAAGGGCACAATGAAGGACAGAAATGGTATGGACCTAACACAAGCAGAAGATACCAAGAATAGGTGGCAAAAATACACAGAAGAACTATACCAAAAAATCTAAATGACCCAGATAATCATGATGTTATCACTCACCTAGAGCCAAACACACTGGAATGCAAAGCGGGCCTTAGGAAGAATCACTATGACCAAAGCTGCTGCTGCTGCTGCTAAGTCACTTCAGTCGTGTCCTACTCTGCGACCTCATAGACGGCAGCCCACCAGGCTCCCCCCTCCCTGGGATTCTCCAGGCAAGAACAGTGGAGCGGATTGCCATTTCCTTCTCCAATGCATGGAAGTGAAAAGT
>NW_011493985.1:0-403 GCF_000754665.1 Bison bison bison | reverse complement strand
GGGAGTACTCTGAGGCTGACACAGGTGTGCAGGCCACAAAGGAAACAGACAACAAGATCAGCTGGAAAAGGCTTTAAACTGGAGCAGTTGATTCTTCCACTGGGCCGTGGGACCATGAACCTCTACTGCTTCACTGAAGGAACCTGAGGCAGCATCTCAGAGCCCCATGCCAGGATCATGGGGCACCAAAGTTTGGGATGGACATGGCAGTATGGCCCAAGGGTCATGAAAACATCAGCACAAACTTTGTTAGTGGGTGAAACTGGCCCTTGTAAATAATCAGCTTAAGAGACTGTCACACATGGACTAAAAGAGAAAAGCTTGTATCACAGTAATTGTACAAAAGGACAGAAATTCATTTCAGAACTTTCGAGCAATGCCCCTGCAGTTGACTAAGAGCCCA
>NW_011493984.1:4956-5637 GCF_000754665.1 Bison bison bison | reverse complement strand
GAAGACTAGTAGAGCATGTTTTGACATCAGCATATCAAGATGTATAATAAAATGTCTTTACACCATATAACTTAAAGTTGGTCATTTTTATTCTCAGCTCCCTACTCTCTCCCTCAATCAGCTGCAGATTCATTATAAAATATTTCTTATGATTCTCTGGATCTCCTGTCTTACTAGTCTATAATGATGCAGAAAATATTTTTCCCTGTTCCCTCTTCTCATATCTAGATATGTACTATGACAAATATTCTCTATGTGGTTTTAAATGTGATTGATAGCCTCAAGATATTTAACTATGTTAGAAGCCTGGGTTCCCCTTGGGTAGTGCAGGAGACACTATTTTATAAAGTAGATGGGCTATAAGGTGTATAGCTCATTACATTTATAAATTCATAATACAGCGAAGAGAGACACAAGACATAAACCATTTGAAAACAAGTTAGAACAAATTAAATAATGATTAGTGAAAATCAATTGTGGTCTGGTGGCAGTAATTCATCAAGTCCACAGGGGAGCTAGAGAAGCCAAATTCTGGAGGAATGTCAAAAGAAGCCCATTTGGCAGTCTATTGTCATCATGCTGAATAAAATTTGTCTTCAGCACTTAACCCCATGTCTGTCTCTGATTTTCTTTGGCACAATGATGACAGCTCAGGCAGGAAAGGTCCTTCTGCATATCCCC
>NW_011493984.1:503-894 GCF_000754665.1 Bison bison bison | reverse complement strand
CTCATTGCCCCCATGTGGGTCCCTTATGAGCAGGGCTGGAAGCACTTGATGTCCTGCTGGCCCAGAAGGTTCACTCCAGGGGAACAAGATCCAGGTAGCTTGATAGGGTCCTGGGCATCCCAGAAGAGACTTCTGGGGTGGGCCAATTTGGTGACCCATGGACAGACCCGAGGGCTCTGAGGGTGGCAATGGAGAGGCTTAGAGGCCTTGGCTCAGTGTGAGAAATGCCTTCCTGATATGTAAGGGTGCCTAAGATGCAAGGAGGGTTGAGAGAACATGCCCCATCTCCTTCCCATGAGGCTTAATCCTACTAGAAGTGGAGACCTGGAGAGGAAAGGGGGAGAAAGGGAGCTGGAGAACAGAGAGGCACAGAAGGGAGCCGGCGAGGAAG
>NW_011493984.1:0-403 GCF_000754665.1 Bison bison bison | reverse complement strand
GAACTGAATGGGCTGGTGGTTGCCCTTCCTCCGGATTGGTACTTGTGAGAGGCTTGTTCTGAATCCAGTAGGGAAAGAGCTATATCATTGTGCCCACTGAGGCCTGAATGGCATGTGGCCTAACTGAGGCACGTCCACCCCTGCCAGAGCAGTGCTTAGTCCTGAGTAGATTCCTCTGAAGGGTTGGGAGATTGTCTTAGGTCTGCTCCTGCTTGGCCTGACATGGATGATATGCTCACTGGCATTTTCCACAGGATTCCTCCTGAAGCAGAGTCAGGATGAGTGTCCGGAACCCCCGTAGGCTCCTGGACCTGGAGAGAATGCACCTGCTCAGGGAAGATGCCTTGGTCTATTCTTATCTGGAGTTTCTGCCCAGGGAGCTCTTCCCACCCCTCTTCATGGA
>NW_011493983.1:4660-5510 GCF_000754665.1 Bison bison bison | reverse complement strand
TGCTCTGTGGCATATGGAATCTTCCTGGATCAGGGACTGAACCTGTGTCCCCTGCATTGGTAGGCAGATTTTTATCCACTGTAGCACTAGGGAAGTGTCCTCTGTTTAAAAAAATTTTATTGATGTTTAGTTGATTTACAATGTTGTGTTAATTTCTGCTGTACAGAAAAATGACTCAGTTATACACACATATAAATGTATATTCTTTCAAATATTCTTTTCCAATGGATTAACACAGGATATTGGAATTTACCCTCTTAATACAAAAATGTATGAACTTATCACAGATGGTCCATAATTACCGATACCCCATTAATATTTCTTGAATTTTGAAATTTCAGATGGTAAAATAAAATACAAGAAGTTCAAAAGAGCAGAAAATTAATTGTAGGGAATTCTTTCTTACCTCCCACCTTGATTTCTACTCATTCTCTCTAAAGGACACCACCATTAATAATATCTCATGTTCAGGTCAGTTCAGTTCAGTCGCTCAGTCGTGTCTGACTCTTTGTGACCCATGGTCTGTAGCCCACTGGGCTCCTCTGTTCATGGAATTCTCCAGGCAAGAATACTGTAGTGGTTGCCATTTTCTTCTCCAGGGGATTTTCCCAACGAAGGGATTGAACACGGCTCTCCTGTATTGCAGGAAAACTCTTTACCGACTGAGCCACCAGGGGAGCCCTTACACTATGTGCCAGGCACTATCATAATCATGTTACGTGCTTTGCCTGATTTTAACTGACTGTAACCTGTGGTGAGCTGTGCTTAGTTGCTCACTTGTGTTTGACTCTTTGCTTCCCCATGGACTGTAGCCCACCAGGCTCCTCTGTCCATGGGGATTCTCCAGGCA
>NW_011493983.1:0-411 GCF_000754665.1 Bison bison bison | reverse complement strand
TTGAGCATTCTTTGGCATTGCCTTTCTTTGGGATTGCAATAAAAACTGACGTTTTCCAGTCCTGTGGCCATTGCTGAGTTTTCCAAATTTTCTGACATTTTGAGTGCACCACTTTAACAGCACCGTCTTTTAGGCTTTGAAATAGCTTAACTGGAATTCCATCACCTACAGTAGCTTTGCTTGTAGTGATGCTTTCTACGGCCCACTTGACTTCACATTCCAGGATCTGGCTCTAGGTGAGTGATCACACCATCATGATTATCTGGATTGTGAAGATCTTTTTCTGTGAGGTTAGGTAATACTATTATTCCCATGTTACAGATAAGGAAACAGAGGGTAAGAGAGAATAAATAATTTGATTTGCTGAAATCATGACAGCTACTATGTATCAGATTTACACTATGTGCCAGT
>NW_011493982.1:4700-5027 GCF_000754665.1 Bison bison bison | reverse complement strand
TCCTTTTTCCCTTAGGTTTATTCTGTTGCTCTTTTTCTTACCGTTTATGTTGGATGTAGGATTTTGTATTTATGTACCTTGTAATTTATGTATTTTTCTTTTTAAATACCACACATATTTAGGGCTAAGATTTTTCTATGAGAACATTTTAATCATGTTCTGTAGTTACTTGAAAGTCGTCTGAAAGTTGTATTTTCATCTAAATGTTCTAATGGAATGGAACAAAAACGTTAAGTTAAAATATTTAGAAGGCTAATACACAGTAAATTCTTCCCTAACTATGAAGTTCTTCCTTTAAAATCAGAACCATGAAATTCATTGTCAGCA
>NW_011493982.1:0-431 GCF_000754665.1 Bison bison bison | reverse complement strand
CAGATATACAAGCTGGTTTTGAAGAGGCAGAGAAACAAGAGATCAAATTGCAACCTTCATTAGATCATGTGGAAAGCAAGGGAATTCCAGAAACACATCTACTTCTGCTTCATTGACTAGACTACCTCAAAGCCTCTGACTGTGTGGATCACAATAAACTGTGCAAGATTCTTAGAGATGGGAGTACCAGACTAGCTGACCTGTCTCCTGAGAAACCTGTATGAGGGTTAAGAAGTAACAGTTAGAATAAAACATGGAACAATGGACTGGTTCAAAATTGGGAAAGGAGTAAGACAAGGTTGTATAGTGTCACTTTGCTTATTCAACTTACACGCAGAGCACATCATGGGAAATGCTGGGCTGGATGACTCACAAGCTGGAATCAAGGTTGCTGGCAGAAATATCAACAAGCTCAGATGTGCAGATCATAC
>NW_011493981.1:146588-148856 GCF_000754665.1 Bison bison bison | reverse complement strand
GTGAACGTTTTTACAGCTTTTGTTACTTGCTGCCAGGCCATTTTCTGAGCAAATGGCACCAATTTGCAAAGCTCCCAGCCACAAATGACACCAATTTCACTGTGCCCTCCTCCACGAGAAACGCTTCTGCTGAGTTAAGAGTTACTTTCTCCTTTTTTATACATAAATTTATTTTTTAATTGGAGAAAAATTGCTTTACAAGGTTGGGCTGGTCTCTGTCGTACAACACCACAAATCAGCCATAAACATACATACATCCCCTCCCCTCCCCTCCCCTCCCCTTCCCCCCCTCTCCCCTCCCCTCCCCTCCCCTCCCCACACACCCTTCCAGATCATCAGAGAGCACCGCATAATAGCATGTATATGTCGATGCTACTGTCTCCTTTCATCCCCCCTCCTTCCCCTGCTGTGCCCACAAGTCCTGTCTTGATATCTGCGTCTCCACCCCTTCGCTGCAAATAGGTTCAGCATTTTCTAGATGTCATATATATGCTTTAACATAAGATATTTTTCTCCTTCTGACTTACTTCACTCTGCAACAGGCTCTAGGTTCATCCACCTCACTAGCACTGACTCACATGTGTTCCTTTTTGTGGCTGAGTAGTATCCCACTGTATGTATGTATCATAGTTTCTTTAGGCATGCATCTGTCAGTGGACATTGAGGTTGTTGCTTCTGTGCCCTGGCTATTGTAAACAGTTCTGCAGTGAACACTGGGGTAGCCATGTCTTTTAGAATTGTGGTTTTCTCCAGGTATATGTCCAGTAGTGGGACTTCTGCTTTTAACCAATTTCAATCAACTTCCTTCCCCCTCTCCTTTCCTTAGTCCCCTTCCCCATCTCCTTATAACTGGTTACCAGGCAACCAGCAGCTGTGGAGGGGAGGCTGGGGCACAGAGAGCAGAGAGAAGCTAGGTCCTGATGCCTTGGGGAGGGCCCAGGGTCCACATCTCTGAACCTCACCTGCCACACCGGGGATTCAGGTTTGTAATTCAAGAGCCCCTGATTCATTTGGACCAGGAGGGTGTTTCAGTCCTTGCAGCTGCTGAAACAAAACAGCACAGACTCAGCGGTCTCTAAACAACAGATTGTTTCTCACGGTTCTGGAGACTAGAAGCCCAGTGTCAAAGTGCCAGCTGACTTCACGTCTGACAGGAGCCTGCTTCGTGGTTCCCAGACAGTCATCTAATCCCCATGTCCTCACACGACAGAGAAGATGAGGCCACTTTTATGAGGGCACTAATCCCCTCTGGGGGGCCCCACCCTCAAGACCTAATCACCTCCCAAAGGCCCCACTTCATGAGATCACCAAGGCTTCCTGAGTGGCTCAGATGGTAAAGAATCTGCCCCCATTGCAGGAGACCCTGGCTCATCCATGGGTTGGGAAGGTGCCCTGGAGGAGGGCATGGCAACCCACTCTTGTAGTTTTGCCTGGGAAATCTCATGACAGAGGAGCCTGGTGGGTTATACTCCATGGGCTTGCAAAGGGTCAAACAAGACTGAGGGGCTAACACTTTTTCACTTTCCTAATAGCACCACCAGGGGTTAGGTTGAAACACCTGGGTTCAGAGGGACAAAACAGAGGGTGGCTGGATTGGGTTTCATGTTGAAGGCATCCCTGTGACCTCCAGGCTCGGAGTATAGAGAGGGACCCCACGTCAGACCCCTCAGTGGGGAGGGGTGCTGGAAATAGGAGGGGGATCCCTCTGGGAGACGAGGCTGGGCCAGGAGGAAGGACATGGATGTGGTGGGGAGAGGGATTCAGAGATGGGGCCTCTGGCACAGGTGTGCACAGCTAGGGGGCCGGGGGGAGGCCCTGGAGGAGAGGATGCAGGAGAAGACGGCAAGGTCAACATACCCGTCACCCTCTCCCCTCCTCACCCCGCCTGCTTCTCTGCAAAGAAAAAAAGAGCCTACCCTGCACCAGCTCCCCACCACCACCACCCAAGGGCCCGGCAAGGGCCACAAAGCCGTGAGAAGACATTGCACTCCTGTCTTACACACCCTCCCGTAGCACTGACTCTGGCCTGCACGCGAGCAAAGCTTTCCTGACCAAGACATGCAGGCTGGGCGCTGAAACTGGAAGGAAGCTGGACAGACAGGCTCAGGAGTGTCTGGGGAATTCACAGGACAGGTGGCCATAATGAGCAGCTTTAACTCTTCATTCTAAAAAGCACACCCGGACACAAACAGACCCCATCTACTGACAGCCGAGGGAAGACAAAGAGCGAGCAGAAAATTAAATACTAATCACGTTATTTGATTTGGG
>NW_011493981.1:140788-144336 GCF_000754665.1 Bison bison bison | reverse complement strand
TGTGAGATGTATGGATGTGAGAGCTGGACCATAAAGAAAGCTGAGCCCCCAAAAATTGCTTTCAAACTGTGGTGCTAGAGAACACTCTTCCCTTGGACTGCAAGGAGATCGAACCAGTCAGTCCCAAAGGAAATGAGCCCTGAATATTCATTGAAAGGACTGATGCTGAAGCTCCAATACTTTGGCCACCTGATGGAAAGAGCCAACTCATTGGAAAAGACCCTGATGCTGGGAAAGATTGTAGACAGGAGGAGAAGGGGACGACAGAGGACGAGATGGTTGGATGGCATCACCAACTCAATGGACATGAGTTTGAGCAAACTCCGGGAGACAGTGAAGGACAGGGAAGCCTGGCATGCTGCGGTCCTTGGAGTTGCAAAGAGTCAGACACAACTTAGCAACTAAACAGAAACAACAACACCAAAATACATACAGACCTGAGAGAAGTCAAATAGTTACAAGACACTTGTGTGCATTGGCTGGGCCAGGATTTCCGGAATTCTCTCTCCAGCATTTGTGTGACACGTACGGTCCTGAGCGGAGAGTCTGCTTCTTGGTAGAGAATCTCTGGAGAGCCCCTCAGAGAAGCACCAGAATGTTCAGGATGGATCCCTCCTCCAACGTTCCAGGGCCTTCTGTCAGCCAAGTGTGGGGTTGGCCAAGACGTTCATTCCTGTTCTTCTGTGACAACCTATGGAGAACTCCGAATGAGCATTTTGCCCAACTCGGTGCATCAGTAACGTGGAGGTATCAACACAAGAATGCTTACAGGAGCAGCTCTTATGATAACAAGTTACACATAATCTAAACACAGGATGTGCTAAATTTAGTTTTAGGAACCCGTCTAAAATGATGATACAAATAAACGTATTTACAAAACAGAAATCGACTCACAGACTTGGAAAACAAACTTATGGTTACTGAAGGGGCAAGGGATGGGAGAGGGATAAATTAGGAGTTTGGGATTAACAGATACACACTGCTACATGTAAAATAGATAAACAACAGGATCTACAGTGTAGCACGGGGAAATCTATTCAATAGTCTGTATTAATCTATATGGGAAAGAATCTGAAAAAGAACAGATATATGTGTATAACTGATTCTCTTTGCTCTACACCAACCCTAACACAACACGGTAAATCGGCTATACTCCAATATAAAACAAAAATTAAAGAAAATAAAAACAACAGCAACAAAAAGTTTAGCAGAGCAGATGAGCTCCAGAAACCAGGGCAGAGCCGGCTCTCGTCTGACAGGCATTTCCTTACCCCTGCGCTTTGCCAGACGCGTTCAGCTCTAGACGTGTCTATGGGTTGAACTCCTTTTCACACTCTTGCTCCCCTGCATGTGATGCTTCAAATGTTAATGCAGACAGTAAACAGCCCAACTGGAAGCCCTGCCTTTCGTCCCTCCCCCAGCCACGCAAGAAGAAGGCCACCCAGCCTGCATGCAGCAGTGGTCTGAGGAGCTCATTAGAAGGGCACTGCTTTTAGGGACAGAAAGGACAGAAAGTTTCAGCGCTCCCGGGAATTCCCCAGATGCTCGCAGCGATGAGTGACGGTCTGTCCTCTAGCCTCCATTTTATTAATTTTCTTTTAAGTGATGCCCAAACTGCAAATAAATTTTTTTTTTAATTCTTTAAGGATTCCCAGGTGGCACAGTGGTACAGAATCCGCCTGCCAGTGCAGGAGATGCAGGAGAAGGGGTTCAGTCTCTGCGTCAGGACGATACCCTGGAGATGGGAATGGTTACCCACTCCAGTATTCTTGCCTGGAGAATCCCATGGACAGAGGAGCCTGATGGAAACAGTCCATGGGGTTGCAGAGAGTCAGACATGACTGAGCACACACTGAACTGAATTCTTTATTTTAGCTGTTTTTGCAGTTCTGGAATTTTCTTTACAGCTTTTTAAACATTTTTATTTTTCCTAGTGGCATTCTGTTTATATTTTAATTTGTTGAATATCGTGTTATTGTTGTTCAGTCACTAAGTCAGGTCTGATTCTTAGACCCCATGGACCTCAGCAAGCCAATCTTCCCTGTCCTTCACTATCACTCAGAGTTTGCAGAAACTTATGTCCATTGAGTCAATGATGCCATCCAACTATCTCATCCTCTGTCGCTACCTTCTCCTCCTGCCCTCAATCTTTCCCAGGGTCAGGGTCTTTTACAGTGAATCAGCTCTTCATATCAAGAGGCCAAAATATTGGAGCTTCAGCATCAGTCCTTCCAATGAATATTCGGTGTTGATTTCCTTCAGGATTGACTGGTTTGATCTCCTTGCTGTCCAAGAGACTCTCTAGAATCTACTCCAGCACCACAGTTTGAAAGTATCAATTCTTTGGCACTCAACCTTCTTTATGGTCCAGCTCGCACATGCATACATGACTGCTGAAGAAACCATGGCTTTGCCTCATACGGACCTTTGTCAGTAAAGTGATACTTCTGTTTTTTAGTATGCTGTCTAGGTTTGTCACTGAATACTTTAACTATAGTAATTTTAATATTTGTTCTGACATATCCAATAACCAAATTTCCTGTGAGTCTGTTTCCATTGCTTATTTTTTTTCTTAGCTTCCAATCAGTGTCTGCTTATCTTTTTTGAATGCTGAACATGGTTTGTGAAAGAGTGTAAATGTCATTGGAGCCTCTGAATGACACTGTTCTACGAAGGCTTTGCTTTTTAATTCGGTGATCAGGCAAGAGCAGGTCTCTCTAATCCAATTAGAGAGCAAGATGATTCAAGCCTGGCCTTGTGAGGGCTGTTATTTCCCATTCTCCCTTATTCCAGAGCATAGAGTATTTAGGTTCTCCACCTAATGGCTCAGATGATAAACAATCTGCCTGCAATGCAGGAGGCCTGGTTTTGATCCCTGGGTCGGGAAGATCCCCTGGAGGAGGAAATGGCAACCCACTGCAGTGTTCTTGCCTGGAGAATCCCATGGACAGAGGAGCCTGGCAGGCTATGGTCCATGGGGTCACAAAGAGTCAGACAGGATTGAACGACTAACCTTTCACTTTCACCCTGAAATCCCAGCATGTGTATGAGGTCCCCTATTTTTGTCAAGCCATGAACTCCAACTTTGACCCCAAAACTCGACTGAGAGGTCCGTTCTCAGCCTTTGATGCATGGCTGGAGATTCAGCAGCAACCTGGAAGGGAAAAGCCCCTCCAGACGTCAGGTTCTGCCCTCTCTGTTTCTCTCCAGAAATCCTCTCTGAGGTTGTAGCCATCCAAGTCTTGTCAGCTCTCCTCCATCAACCGAGGCGTCTTACCTTTCACCAACACCATTCTGTCACATGATCATGCTGTTGTAGCTTTATAGTGAGCCTTGAAATCAGTAAGAGTCTTCCCACTCTGCTCTTCCTTTCCAAAATTGTTTTGTATATTCTGCTTTCCTTGATTTTCCATATAAACTTTAGAATCAGTTTCATTACGGGCACACATACATATGGTGGTTGGCTAGCATCACCATTGCAATGGACATGAACTTGGGCAAACTCCAGGAGATGGGGAGGGATGGGAAAGCCTAGTGTGCTGCAGTCC
>NW_011493981.1:138452-140076 GCF_000754665.1 Bison bison bison | reverse complement strand
ATCACAGAAGGAGAAAATGTTACTCTGGTCTTCATCTAAACTGAAAAATGCTTATTGAAAAGGAACTCTTAAGAACACAAACTGACCAGCCAGAGATTGAAAGAAAAGACCTGAATGTTTAGTGAAACACTGGTTTTAAAAACTATATTGAAAAGTTTACAGATGTCAATAATAAGAAAATAGACGTTCCTATTTAAAAAGCGAAATGGATAAAAGATTTGAACAGACACTTCACTGAAGGAGACAGATGGATACCAAAGGAGCACCAAGTCTGTGAGAAGCTACTTGGCATCACCGGGCATTACGGAAATGCAAGTACCATCCCCCAACCAGAATAGTTCAGTGAAATAAACTTTGTAAAAACACCGATAATATCAACTGCTGGCAAAAACATGGAGCACCTAGAACTCTCATCCTTCGCTGGTAGGAATGCAAAACGGTGACACCCCCTCCCCCCATTGGAAACCAGCCTGGCAGTTTCTTTTGAAGCCAAACATCCAGTTTGGGATTACCAAACAACCCAGTAATCCCACGGCTGGGTGTTTGTCCAAGAGAAATAGAACCATGTATAGAACGCCTGTATGTGAATCTTCACAGAAGCTTTGTTCACAGTTGGAAAAACAAAATGCTGTAAATAAATGTCCATCAGCTGGTGAATGAGTGAACAAGTCATGATATATCCCTACAGTGAAGTGTGACTCAGAAAAAAAGACAGAGGCACAAGCTATCCATCCCAAAGATATGGACGGCTCTCAAGCACGTTATACTGAGTGGAAAGAACCCAGAGACAGAGGTTGCATAAAGCACGACTCTGTTTACATAACAAACTGCAAAGGGCAAACTAGAGAGGGAGCAGACAGGCCAGCGCTGCTGGGGCCTACGGGTGGGGGGGGCTTTGACCACTATGGGGAACCAGAGACCTTTAGGAAGGTAACAGAAACACTCTTTATCCTGATTAAGGAATAAGGTGTTGACACACGACCCTCTGTTCTTGTCACAATTTGTAGAACTGTACATTTTTTTAATGGTGAGTTTTGCTTTCATATAAAAGAAAACTCAATAAACCTAACTTTTAAAATTGTTAATCATTTCCCATTGCTATATATCTATTCTTTTTTTTTTTAATTTCCTCTGCTCGTTGTCTCTTGCGCTCCATAATCCTCATTGGATAACCTCTTGTGTGGGTACGTTTGCCTAAACAAACTAGGGCTTACATGATGAACGCAATTCTCAACAAGCATTTACGCCGTCCAGTCTCTGGCTAGGAGAGCAATGTCTGGCCCCAGCTTCTCTGAGGGACCAGTTATGCGTTCTGACTGGTCTTGGGGTCACGCTCAGCCTCTGTTGTAATACCAGCTGTACAATCGCCCTGGCCTTCACCCGGCCTCCCCCTGCTGCTGGGCCAGTCGCTTCTGACTGTACTTGCTTCTCGTGGTTTCTACCTTGGTCATTGGTCTAATCAAGCTTTGTATATGACCTTGAGCTCCTCTTGGTAAAGTGCGCATCTTTAGAATATCATTTAAATCTATTAAATGATAAATACCTTTCAGTTTATCATTTAATAAATTTAAGCCATAATTATTTTTAAGAATATATTCATGCATCGCCGTCGCTGGGATCCGCG
>NW_011493981.1:136444-138328 GCF_000754665.1 Bison bison bison | reverse complement strand
ATCGTGTGAAGCAGACCCAGATGCCCTGCCCGGGAAGCAGCACACACAGAGCCTGTGTGCCCCAGCCCATGCTTGCCAAGCACCAGACGAGTGACCAGGGCAGAGCTGGTTCAGCTAGCCTTCCCGCCAGCAGGCACGGGCATGTGAGAGCCCAGCAGAGACCAGCCAAACAAACCCAGGTGAGGGGAACAACCCACCAACCCACAGAGCCAGACACAAGAGTTGTTTGTACGCACTAAGCTTGGGGGACAGTTTCTTAGGCACCTTGGACGTGAGGTAGCTCCTCTCGGCCACCCTGACCTTGGACATGGGGTAGCTCCAAGGTAAGGAGCAGCAGCTGTGCTTTGCTGGAGCAGCCGTGAAGAGATACCCCACGTCCAAGGTAAAAGAAACCCAAGTAAGACGGTAGGCACTGAGAGAGGGCATCAGAGGGCAGACAGACTGAAACCACAATCGCAGACAACTGGCCAATCTGATCACATGGACTGCAGGCTTGTATAACTCAGTGAAACTAAGCCATGCAGTGTGGGGCCACCTAAGACAGTCGGGTCATGGTGGAGAGGTCTGATGGGATGTAGTCCACTGGAGAAGGGAATGGCAAACCACTTCAGTATTCTTGCCTTGAAAATCCCATGAACAGTATGAAAAGGCAAAACAATAGGACAATGAAAGATGAACTCCCCAGTTCGGTAGGTGCCCAATATGCTACTAGAGATCAGTGCAGAAATAACTCCAAAAAGAATGAAGGGATGGAGCCAAAGCAAAAACAACACCCAGTTGTGGATGTGACTGGTGATAGAAGCAAGGTCTGATGCTGTAAAGAGCAATATTGTATAGGAACCTGGAACGTTAGGGCATGAATCAAGGCAAATTGGAAGTGGTCAAACAGGAGATGGCAAGAGTGAACGTCGACATTCTAGGAATCAGCAAAATAAGATGAACTGGAATGGGGGAATTTAACTCAGATGACCATTGTATCTACTACTGTGGGCAGGAATCCCTTAGAAAAAATAGACTAGCCATCATGGTCAACAAGAGTCCGAAATGCAGTACTTGGATGCAATCTCAAAAACAACAGAATGATCTCTGTTCATTTCCAAGGCAAACCATTCAATATCACAGTAATCCAAGTCTATGCCCCAACCAGTAATGCTGAAGAAGCTGAAGTTGAATGGTTCTATGAAGACCTACAAGACCTTTTAGAACTAACAGCCAAAAAAGATGTCCTTTTCATTATAGGGGACTGGAATGCAAAAGTAGGAAGTCAAGAAACACCTGGAGTAACAGGCAAGTTTTGCCTTGAGATATGGAATGAAGCAGGGCAAAGGCTAATCGAGTTTTGCTGAGAGAACGCACTGGTCATAGCAAACACCCTCTTCCAACAACACAAGAGAAGACTCTACACATGGACATCACCAAATGGTCAACACCGAAATCATATTGATATTATATTGATTATATTCTCTGCAGCCAAAGATGGAGAAACTCTATACAGTCAGCAAAAACAAGACCTGGAGCTGACTGTGGCTCAGATTATGAACTCCTTATTGCCAAATTCAGACTTAAATTGAAGAAAATGGAGAAAACCACTACACCATTCAGGTATGATCTAAACCAAATCCCTAATGATTATACAGTGGAAGTGAGAAATAGATTTAAGGGACTAGATCTGATAGACAGAGTGCTGGATGAACTATGGATGGTGGTTTGTGACATTGTACAAGAAACAGGCATCAAGACCATCCCCAAGAAAGAGAAATGCAAAAAAGCAAAATGGCTGTCTGAGGAGGCCTTACAAATAGCCGTGAAAAGAAGGGAAGTGAAAAGCAAAGGAGAAAAGGAAGATATACCCCTTTGAATGCAGAGTTCCAAAGAATAGCAAGG
>NW_011493981.1:129600-135174 GCF_000754665.1 Bison bison bison | reverse complement strand
GTCCATTTCTCAACATTCAGAAAACTAAGATCATGACATCTGGTCCCATCACTTCATGGGAAATAGATGGGGAAACAGTGGAAACAGTGTCAGACTTTATTTTTTGGGGCTCCAAAATCACTGCAAATGGAGAGTGCATCTATGAAATTAAAAGACGCTTACTCCTTGGAAGGAAAGTTATGACCAACCTAGACAGCATATTAAAATGCAGAGACACTACTTTGCCAACAAAGATCCATCTAGTCAAGGCTATGGTTTTTCCAGTAGTCATGTATGGATGTGAGAGTTGGGCTATAAAGAAAGCTGAGTGTCCAAGAATTGATGCTTTTGAAGTGTGGTGTTGGAGAAGACTCTTGAGAGTCCCTTGGACTGCAAGGAGATCCAACCAGTCCATCCTAAAGGAGATCAGTCCTGAGTGTTCACTGGAAAGACTGATGTTGAAGCTGAAACTCCAATACTTTGACCACCTGATGCAAAGAGCTGACTCATTGGAAAGGACCCTGACTCTGGGAAAGATCGAGGGCAGGAGGAGAAGGGGATAACGGAGGATGAGATGGTTGGATGGCATCACTGACTCAATGGACATGAGTTTGGGTAGGCTCCGGGAGTTGGTGATGGACAGGGAGGCCTGGCATGCTGTGATTCATGGGGTTGCAAAGAGTCAGACACAACTGAGAAACTGAACTGAACTGAACTTTTTAGGCACCCAAAGCTAACAAATAGAATTTTTATGTTTGTAAAGTTGTTTTCTGGTAAAGTAACTCCAAGTTCTGGATTTTCCTTTGAGGGTTGCCTGGCTGAATGCCGTAGGTTAGAATGCATCCTTTCAGCATCGTCTGAACTGAAGTCTTTCTTCCTCTCTCTCTTTCTCTTTCCTTCTGCCTCCCTTCCTCCCTGCCCCCTTCTTTCTTTCTCTTTCTTTGTTTCTGCTAATAATGAATTAATAGAACACTTACATTCCATATTTTCTAAGTTTAAAATATTTTTATTATTTTCTAGCTTTATGACAGTGTGGTTTGCAAAAAGAATATGAACAATTTGTGATTTTGTAATGGATTGTTGATTTCTTTATGGCTTAAGAATTCATCTATTTTTACAAATGTTCCAGTTGTTCTAGGAAAAAATAGATATTCCCCACAGGAGTCATATTTCAATGATTAATGTTTCTTCAGTCCACTTACCCCAGACTGTATGCATCATGGGTCGGGAGGGCTCTCCTCTCTTAGCTATGCCTGGCAGGTGATTATTACTGGCATGTAGATGGGTACTGTATCCGTACGTATTTGCTGAGTGATAAACAAATGCACCTAACTGACAATACTCATCAGCGCCTGTATTGCCTTACTATGACTCATTATTTATGATTTATTATGATGATTTATCTTACCAATATGGTGAAAAGTGAAATACGTGTATTAACTCTTTTCTTACCATTCTGCTTTGCCAATTGCTCCTTGGATGTATAATACTCTTTCTTTTGCCTTTTTCTACTTTATCTGTTGATCACAAGTTTCCCTGTACCAGTGAGGTTAGCTTTTATATTTGTAAAATCATAACTTTCTCCCTTGATGCATCTTTTCATGAATTTCTCTTTGTCTGATATTAATACTGGGACGCCTATAAATCCATGGCCCGATCTACTCCTGTAAGTCCTATTGCCCATCCATGGCATAGGTAGCAAGCTGACCACCCAATACCCATTCTCTGTTTTATTCTTGGCTTAAAAAAAAAAAGGAAAGAAAATTTTAAAAAGTAATTTTTCCTTAAGGCATCAGTGAGCCCCTCTAAGTCACATTTTCCCTGAAATAGGGATGGTGGCTTGACTAAGTTCTGGCCAATGAGGTGTAAGAGGAAGAGCAGGACTTATGGAAGATTCCTTAAGAGACGGCCAGGGAGTGCCACTGTGTCCCTTGCCTGTGCCTTGCTACCTGGAAGACAGATGTGGTGGCCGGTGCCCTTGCAGCCATCTTGGATGCTGAGGCCCTCTGAGGGCACATGCCGTGCACTAAATGATGGTGCAGCAGAAAGATGGAGCAAGCCCAGTCTCCAGGTGTCTCTAGTGTTCTGACACCTGGGCTGATATTACCCAGTGAAATAGACTCTCATAGGCATACGGTGCAGCGTCTAATCTCAAAGCCAACTCACTCCAGTCCACAGCCAAACTGTAGCTGAGCGACTGAACCTCAGACAAAGAAACGAAGATGCTCTCCTCGTTGTCCTCCCTGGATCCCACACCACCGCACATCTTCCCCACTCACTCCATATCCCTCCAGGGATGCTATTTGCAAGGCTACTGCTTTACTTTCCTTCAGAATTTTAAATAATCGTTCTACATTTCAATAATGCCAATGCTCAAAATAAACGCTGTTCTGCCATCACTTTACCATCGTGTGTGCATGCAAAGTTGCTTCAGTCGTGTCTGACTCTCTGTGACCCCATGGACTGTAGCCCGCCAGGCTCCTCTGTCCTTGAGATTCTCCAGGCAAGAATACTGGAGCGGGTTTCCATGCCCTCCTCCAGGGGGTCTTCCCAACCCAGGGATTGGACCACATCTCTTACATCTCCTGCATTGGCAGGCAGTTTCTTTACCACTAGAGCCTCTGGGGAAGGCCCATTTTATCATCACTGAGCTCTTAACTTTTTTATCTATTTGTTGATGGTCACAGATCCCCAGGTGATATCTAAAAATGGCTACACAGAATGAGTGTGTGTGTGTGTGTGTGATTCTCTGCTTATGGCTTTCACACCTTAAATATCAATCTAACCAATTCAATCAACCTCCACTGGAAATCAAATTATTGGATTATAAAGGTTTTCTCTTAGAATCTTGGCAGAACCAGTGGACACCTTTTTTCTTTCCTTCTATCTCTGTAGGCCTGGCTGAGTAAGCAGATTACACGGTGTAGACAGACTCCCAGGGAGAATGGCTGGGACTCGAGCCTAAGCAGAGCTCTCTGGACCAGCGCCTCGTGGGAGCAGGCCCTCGGGAAGTCTGGGGGTTGAGTTCAGTTGAGTTTAGTCTGCAGTTCAGTTCAGTCACTCAGTCATGTCTGACTCTTTGTGACCCCATGAATGGGTGAAAGATTATGATAAGTCAATAGGGCTGTCCTAATAAGACCATCCTGACTCGGCCTCGGGCTCACATCCGGACCAGTCTCTCTGTACCCAGAGGGTCCCTGCTGGGGCCACAGCAGTGAGGGAGGGTCCTTCCCCCTGTAAGCATCATGGCTGCTGCCCCGGCTTTCAGAGGGGAAAGGCTGGCCCTGAGGTCATCGCGTGTGTCCTGCTGACCCTTGGAAAGTGGGGACGCGTGCCCCAGAGGAACCCGGGCTCCACATCTTCCCCATGGGGAAGTGCCCAAACAGACAGGCCACTCCAGAGACTGCGCTGCAGACTGGCCACTCCACCGACATCCTGGAGGAGGCTCTTGCAGCTGAGCTTGGGCAGAAACTTCACTTGGGCCTGTCGCGGCTTAGACAGAGGCCCCTGAAAGATACGTCAGTGTCTCAACCCCAGGGACATGGGAATGCGACTTTATTTGGGAAGGAGATCTTTGCAGATGTAACAAGCTTGAGGATCTCCAGACAAGATCATCCCGGTTTAGGGTATGTGCAGGCTTCCCAGGTCTGCCTGCCAATGCAGGAGACATAAGAGACAGGGGCTTAATCCCCGGGTCAGGAAGATCCCCTGGAGAAGGAAACGACAACCCGCTCCAGTATTCTTGCCTG
This sequence comes from Bison bison bison, assembly GCF_000754665.1. Taxonomy (NCBI): domain Eukaryota; kingdom Metazoa; phylum Chordata; class Mammalia; order Artiodactyla; family Bovidae; genus Bison; species Bison bison. Next base: position 131,446 of record NW_011493981.1, on the reverse strand, counting down.
GAAAAGTCCACGGACAGAAGAGCCTAATCGGCTACTGTGCATGAGGTCACAAACAGCTGGACGTGACTGAGCACACACGCGCTTGCACCCAAACCTCTACGGGAGAAAGGCAGAGGGAGACTTGAGACACACACAGGGATGAAGTCGCGTGAAGAGGGAGGTAGGAATCTGGTGACGCTCACAAACCAAAGATCATCTGAAGCCTCTGCAGGGAGTGTGGTCCTGTCAACACCTCAAGTTCTGACTTCTGGGCTCTGGACGGTGAGGGAGTGAACGCCTGCTGCTTCTGGCTACCAGGTTTGTGGTGAGTCATTACCGCAGCCCCAGGGACACTCACACGGGGACTTGATTCATTAGGAGCAGCTTATTAATAAAAACACGGATTCCAATTGTTCAAAGTTGGGGCATTTCACGCTGCCATCTGGAGATGTTTGTGGAGCCACCTCGGTTGATCTGAAATAAGATGAGGAGTCAGGGGCAAGCCTGTGGCCAAGTGGACGGAGGCCGCCCCTCGAGGGTTTGGGCCTTAAACGTGGGAGGGGTCCACAGCCAGAAGGACCCTCATTCACGCTGGTGTACCTTCTCTTCCACCTGGACGTTTACACAACAGTTTTCTTTATCTTCGTCATTTACAAATTTCACTGAAAGGGTCTCGTTTTGAGCTCAGCGTAATCAGCTCTTTCTAACTGACAAATGAGCCGGTTTTTTCCAACAGAAAGCACACTTTCCACACCTCCCATTTTTGCTAGATTCTGCATCTTCAGATCTCTGGCCGGACACATCCGTTGCCTGCACACTGGCTCTCTGACCTCCGTCCACCACCCTGGAAGCTTCTCCCGTTCTTCCCGCCTCTCCCGTCATTTCCTACCCAAACAGGAACGATAATGAGCAGCATCCCAGGGGCCGCCAGCCTGTCAGGCTCTGTGTTTCGCCAGGGTAGTTACTATCGTCAGATCTGTAGATGAAGCAACCCGGGAACAGAGAGGTTAGGTAAACTGCCCCAGGTCAACCAGATCCTCGTGAAACAGAATCCTCAAAGGAAGTCTTCTTAGTCTCTGAGGATGAGCAAAATTGGCCATGCCCCCTCCCATCCGCACAGATGGCCCATCCCCTTCTGAGCATCATCTCTCTCGGTCCTTTCGGAAACTCGAATCCCAGTGGTCCAGGGGAGAAACCTCCGCAGGGCAGCAGGGTCTGTGTCAGGAGGAGCAGGACTCCCTGAGCGACATGAGATCACTCTGTCTGCAGAGAGCACGTCCCAACTCATCCCAGGTAATTAACAAGACCCTCAGCCTCCAAGTCCTGCCGGCTGCACATATTCTAAAACGTTCTAAACCTTAAACACGTCAGACACTGGCAAAAAACAAAACACCACCCAAGCAATCGCTTAGAAACCCAACCTGTTTTTTTTTTTCCTTTCCCAAGCTGAAGCCTGTCCACACACTTCAGTGCTTTTACAGCCTTTATTAAGAGAAGCGAGAACTCAGTCTATTTGATTTATAATTGAAAATCATAAACTATAGCATTCACCTGCTGTTCCCAGGCACTGGTGAAATGATACAAGGCTATTTCATCACTCAGCCTGGTAATTGGCGTGAGCCGGCATCAGTATGCACCGCGGCGTTCCCAGAGGCCCACTAACAAGTTGATACAACTGCACAGGCTGGAGAGCAGAAATTTAGTAAAAACATTATTTCGTGCTGATTTGTGCTCTAACTCCCGCTTCGTGAAGAGTCACCGGGATGCACAAGGGCCCTTCATTAGTAGGGACAGGAGGAGGCGCCAGCCAGGGTCTGGGGTGAATGCGTTGCCCCCATCCTGGGCAGCAGGTGGACCCTGCAATCCC
>NW_011493981.1:117943-129500 GCF_000754665.1 Bison bison bison | reverse complement strand
CCTGCAATCCCAGCACACCCTCACCATGCCAGGAGTGGAGCCCATGAGGTCTAGGCAGCCCCGGAGACACAGACACCACCCCAGGCACCCTCCTCTGGGGTCTGCAGGCACCACCAGCCCCAGAAGGGCTGGTCTGCTGCTGGGCGTGGTCCTGCCTTGGCCAGCGGGTCCTCAGAACACAGAGCAAACTCAGACACCAACCCTGCCTCCCCTCAGAGCTCCCGGGCTTGGGGCAGGGGTGTTGGGGATCCGTCGCAGGAGAGGAAATGGAAGGAACCATCCAGACAAACAGCTGAAGGTGCGGTCAGATCACCTTGACCTTGTTGTCCGAGAATCTCCGTGAGCACGTCATGACCGCCATCAGCTGAGCACAGCCTGACCCCTAGAAGCTGGTACAGGAGGGTTAACCAGACACCAGAACCTTCCGGTGTTGCTGGGTGACAGCACTGGTCACTGCCAGTCAGAAATCTTCCCTGGTCCTCGGTGGAGATGCAGGCCCAGAGGAGGGACTTACGGACCCTGGAGGGGAGGGGGAGAGGGCGGGACAAACTGGAGAGCAGCTGGAAATGCACACGCCACCACGTGTAACGGAGGAGGGCGTGGCAGCCCGCTCCAGTGTTCTTGCCTGGAGAGCCCCATGCGCCGAGGAGCCTGGCGGGCCCCCAACCATGGGGTCGCAAGAGTCGGACACGACTTAGTGACTAAACCACCACCACCACCGTGTGTGAAATAGACAGCCAGAGGGAATTTGCTGTATGACTCAGCAAACTCAAACCCGAGCTCTGTGACAACCTAGAGGGGTGGGGTGGGTGGGAGGTGGGAGGGAGGTTCAAGAGGGAGGGGACGTGGCTGATTCACATTGCTGTATGGCAGAAACTAACACGATATTGCAAAGCACTTATCCTTCAACTGAAATAAGTTAATTCTTTTAAAAAGAAAATAAATAAATAAATCCACTTCGTACCTAAAAAAAAAAGCCCTCACTTGTCCAATAACATCCCAGTAGAAGCTTTTGAACACTTTTTTAATTGATAAAAAGAGAAATGACACCAGTCTTGTATTATGTACACCTACGGATCAGGCATTTTTGCTTTATTATATCATTTTTTTTCAATTTTGGTTTTTAAAAAGTGAATAGGGAGCAAAATTGCTGTCTATCGGCTGACAGCTGTATGAGCTTGCACACCCGTGGAGATTCCTGTGACCGCCGCCTCACCCAGAGTAGAGAGCACCCTCCTCACCCAGGACGCCCCTGGAGCCCTGTCTTCCCAGTGACACACCCTGCACCCTGTTGGCATCCCCCGCCCTGTCCTGGTCACTCTGGATCCGCTTTCCCGGATGCTCTGGAGAAGTGTACAAGTGGTATGTGGGTCCATATTCACTCACTTCTTAATTGCCAAATCGTGTTTCATTGTATGGGCATAGCAGTGCAGCTAAAGGACCCTGGGGCTGTTTCCACTCGCTGATGATTATGAATAATCCCCTGTAAACCTTCCTGCTATGTGGAGCTTTTGTGGCCCTGCAATAATTATCTAGGAATGGAATTGATGGGTCATACATAATGTGCGTTTACTTTGGCAGGAAACTGTCAAGCTTTTTGCAGAAGGGCTGCGTGTACTATTTCTCATTCCCACCAGCAAAGTGTGTGTGAGTTCCAGTTGCTCACATCCTCACCGGCAATTGCTGTTGTCAGACTGCTTAATTTTAACCTTTGTGACAGGCGTGTTGGCAACGTCTCACTGGCGTTTTCATTTGCATTTCCCTGATGGCGAACCAGGTTGAGTATCTCTTCGTGGGTGCATTTCCCGTCAGTGTATGCTCTCTGAGGAAGAGTTTCTCTTCCCCACCGGGCTTGTTTCTAACAGCTGAGTTTTGCAAGCTCTTTGCATGTTCCCGAAACAAATCCTTTTATCTGATACGTGATTTGCAAAGACTTTCTCCCAGTTTGCAGCTTACTTTTTCATCCTCTAAACAGGGGTCTTCTACAGAGCAAAAGCGTTTTAGTTTGATGAAATCCTGTGTATTTTTCTCTTTAGATCATGTTTTGGGAATTTCTTGCATAACAGGCTGCAAATATTGACTCCAGTTTTTACCTTCTAAAAATTGTTTACTTGTATATTTAGATCTATGACCCTTTAAGAGTTTTTATATGGGGCATAAAGTTTAATTCCTGATCTTTTTTGGATATGAATGCCGAAATGTTCCAACACCGTTTGTTAAAAAATTCTCCTCCCTCCTTTGCACCGTGGCAAGCAGCACTTGGACATATTTCTGTGCGTCTGGTTCCTACGCTGTCCTCCTGGTCACCGGTTTGTCCCACCTCAGTCTTGACTACTGTGGATTTATGGTAAACCACACCGCGCTGCATGTGAAGGCACAGTCCCCTGACCAGGGTTGGAACCTGCGTCCCCTGCCTTGGAAGGGAGATTCTTAACCACTGGACCGACAGGGAGGTCCCATGTGATAAGTCTTAGAATAAGCTAATGCACTTCTTTGAAATTGATTCTTCTCTTTAAAAGGTGTTTTGGTTATTCTAATTCCTTTGGTTTTCCATACACGATTAAAAAAAAAATTGGCTGTACCCTGCAGCTGGTGGGCTCTTAGTTCCCCCACCAGGGATTGAACCTGGGCCTCTGGCAGTGAGCGATGAGAGTCCCACCCACTGGACCACCAGGGAATTCCCTTCCACGTATATTTTTGAGTCTGTCTGTCTATGTCCACAACAGAAGAACCCTGCTGGGATATTTGTTGAAATAACAGTAAATCTATACGTCTGTTTGGAAAGAATTTAAACCTTAGCTACGTTGAATCCTCCCGTCCACTAACAGTTCCTCTCTCCTCCTATCTAGATCTTTGATTTCTTACATGCACAGTTCATGGTTTTCAGTATATTGATCCTGTATATGTTTTGTTAGATTTAAAGCCCAGTATCTCATACTTTATGGAAATGTTTTAAATGGTTTCATTTCTATTAATTTTGGTTTCAAATTATCCATTGAAAGCACATCAAAATATTTAATTTTTGTCTGTTGACCTTAGTATCCTTGTTGTTACTGTTCAGTCGCTCACTTGTGTCCGACTTTTTGTGTGACCCCGTGGACAGCAGCATGCCAGGCTTCCCTGCCCTCCACTGTCTCCCAGAGCCTGCTCATCTGTGACCATTGAGTCGGTGATGCCATCCAACCATCTCATCCTCTGTCGTCCCCTTCTCCTCCTGCCTTCAATCTTTCCCAGCATCAGGGTCTTTTCCAATGAGTCAATTCTTCGCATCCAGTTGCCAAAGTACTGGAGTTTCAGCTTCAGCAACAGTCCTTCCAATTACTCAGGATTGATTTCCTTTAGGATTGGCTGGTTTGATCTTGCAGTCCAGGCCCAGCACCACGATTTGAAAGCATCACTTCTTCAGTGCTCAGTCTTACAAAACTCATTCCCTCTGTGTGCGCGCGTGCTAACTTTTCTGTTGATTCCTCGGGATTTGCTTTGTACACAATCAGATCACATGCAAATAGCTACCGTCTTGTTTCTTTCCTCCCAGCCTGCATGTCTTTACTTCTTTGCCTTGCTTTCAGGTACCGCCTGGCAGCTTCAGTCCCGTGTTAACCAGGAGTGGGGCACTCGGGCGTTCCTGTCTCCGTGCTGATCTTCGGGAGGACAGCGTTGACTCTTGCACCGTAACTGTGATGTTGGCAGCAGGTCTGGAGGACACTTCCGGGGTAGGGGAGTGTCCTGCTTTCCCTAGTCTGCTGACAGCTCCTGTCGTGAGCGGGCTTGAGTTTGTCTACTGTTTTCTGCAGCGTTGCACTTGATCGTGTGGTTTTTCCTTTTCACCTTCAGTATTCTGCATCAGGGCTTCCCAGGTGGTTTAGCACTCAGGAACCTGGCTGCCAATGCAGAAGACACAGGAGATGCAGGCTCAACCCCTGGGTCAGGAAGACCCCCTGGAGAAGGAAATGGCAACCCACTCCAGGATTCTTCCCTGGAGAATCCCATGGACGGAGGAACCTGGTGGGCGACAGTCCATGGGGTCTCAAAGAGTTGGACATGACTAGGTGACTAAATGAAAGCAACATTCTGGATTAAAGTGATTAGGTTTTGAATGTTGAACATGTCTTTCTATATTTGGAGGACTCAATTTACCATTTTGTTGGCACTTTAAATCTCTGTTCATGAAAGATATTGATCTTTTTTCATACTCTGCTTTTTTATCAGAGTAGGTCTGGCCTCATAAGATGAATTAGGAAGTGGTCCTTCCTTATTTACTGTCTGGGGAAAAAAAAATTACATAGAGATAGTGTTACTTTTTCTTTAAATGTTTGAGAGAATTCACCAGTGAAATCATCGAGGCTTGGGTATTTATTTTTCTCTGTTTCTTTGAGAGATTTTAAACAATAAATTCAATTTCTTTGATGGATATGGGACTCTTCAGGTTATCTATTTCTTCTTGAGTGAGTTATGGTACTTTGTGGCTTTGGCGGAATTGATCCATTTCATCAAAGTTGTCAAATGTATGTGTGTAGAGTTGCTTGTAGCGTTTTCTTATTAACCTTTAAATGTCTGTGGAGTGTGCAGTTGAGAGCCCCTCTGTGTTCAAACTGGTCGTGTGTCTTCCCTCCGTCTCTCTCACTTTCTTTTCTTCCCTCCTTTCTTCCTGACTCCCTCTCTCCCTTCCTTTCTTCCTTTCCCAATCTGGCTACAATTTTATCCATTTATTGACTTTTTTAAAACTTTGGTTTCCTTCTTTTCTGTTTTCAAGGCTATTGTTTTCCACTGCAGTATTATTATTCCCTTTCTTCTCATCATTTTGGGTTTGCTTCTCTTTTCTGTAGTCTTAAAGTACAAACTTGCATTTTTTAATTCTCCGCATTTCTTCCTTCCTCCTATAAACTTTTAGTGCCATGCCTTTCCCTCCAAATGTGTTATTAGCCGCATCCCACTAGTTTAACATGTGGCTTTTGTGTTGCACCTTCATTTTGTTCGGTTGGAAGTATTTTTCAGTTTCCCGCTCTTTGACTCATGTTTTACAAGTACGCTGCACCACTGTCAAACGTCTGAAGATTTACCAGCTGTCTTCCGTCAATTCCTAATTCCGTTCCATTTTGTTCAGAGAACATACTTTGCATGATTTCAAGTCTTATAAATGTATTGAGATTTGTTTTATGATTAGACTAAAGCCTATCTGGTGACATATTCCCTGTGCTCTTGAAAAGAATATATATTCTTCTGACGTTGGTTAAAGTATTATTTAAACAGTGTTTAGATCCATTTGGTTGATGATGTTCTCAGTCTTTTAGGTCCTTCCTGGTTTTCTATTTGCTCCATCAATTCCTGACAAGGGAGTGTGTTGAAGTTTACAATGTAAATGCCAATTTGTCTCTTTTTTTCAGTTCTATTTTATCAACTCTATTTTTATCAGTTTTTGCTTCATTTATTTTGAAGCTCTATTTTTTAAGACTGTTACATCTTCTCGGTAGATCAGGCCTTTTATTATTATGTAACATCCCTTTTTGTCCCTGATACTTTCCTTTGCTCTAAGGTCTACGTGGCCTGGTATTAATACGATCATCCCGAGCTTCTTTTGATTAGAGAGTAGGTGCCGGAGGGGGCTTCCCAGGTGGCTCAGTGGAAAAGAATCTCTCTGCCAATCCAGGAGACACGGGAGATGTGAGTTTGATCTCTGGGTCAGAAAGATTCCCTGGAGGAGGAAATAGCAACCCACTTCAGTATTCTTGCCTGGAAAACCCCACGGACAGAGGAGCCTGATGGGCTACAGTCCACGGGGTCACAGAGTTGGATGTGACTGAGTGAGCATGCTGTGTCTTTATAGATTGTTTTATCAATTGTTCTTAACTCACCTGTATCATTATCATTTTTGAAAGGGCATATCATTATGTCTTTTTTTATCAATTCTGATAACCTCTAACTTTAAAAAGATAGAACTTATTATGACATTAATCCTTTTAAGTCTTTATTGAATTTGTTGCAATACTGCTCCTATTTCATGCTTTGGATTTTGGCCCTGAGGCACGTGGGCTCTTGAACCTGCACCCCTTGCATTGGTAACTCGGAGTCTCAGCCCCTGGGCCACCAGGGAAGTCCCCACTAATGCTTATTTTCTAATTCACTAATTTTTACAGCATTATTGAAGCCTTATTGAAATGTATTTCAAACATCTTGAAATTCACCCATTTAAAGCATACGACTCCTGGGTTCTCAGTAGATTCACAGTTAGTAGTCCTCAGAGCAGTCTGAGTCCAGAATGTTCTCAGCACTCCAGAAAGAAACCCCACACTCACTGGCTCGCAGCCCGCCCCCACTTCCGCTGACCTCGGCCCAGGAAACCGCGGCTTCACTGTCTGTCTCTGTGGAGTGGCCTGTTCTGGACGCTTCGCCCGCACCATGTGGGTTTTATGACTGACTCCATCTCCATTAGCCTGGTTGCATTCTGTTTCCCTCTCCTGCTTCCCTTTTTCTGAGTCAATTATTTTAATAGTTTTTTAGCATTTCATTTTATTCTGTCTGCTGAGGTTTTGACTATATCTTTTGTGGGGGTTTATTTTAGTTATTCAGTTCAGTTCAGTCGCTCAGTCGTGTCCGACTCTGCGACCCCATGAATCACAGCACGCCAGGCCTCCCTGTCCATCACCAACTCCCGGAGTTCAACCAGACTCACGTCCATCGAGTCAGTGATGCCATCCAGCCATCTCATCCTCTGTCTTCCCCTTCTCCTCCTGTCCCCAATCCCTCCCAGCATCAGAGTCTTTTCCAATGAGTTAACTCTTTGAATGAGGTGGCCAAAGTATTGGAGTTTCAGCTTTAGCATCATTCTTTCCAAAGAACACCCAGGGCTGATCGCCTTCAGAATGGACTGGTAAGATCTCCTTGCAGTCCAAGGGACTCTCAAGAGTCTTCTCCAACACCACAGTTCAAAAGCATCAATTCTTCAGCGCTCAGCCTTCTTCACAGTCCAACTCTCACATCCATACGTGACCACTGGAAAAACCATAGCCTAGATTAGATGGACCTTTGTTGGCAAAATAATGTCTCAGCTTTTGAATATGCTATCTAGGCTGGTCATAACTTTTCTTCCAAGGAGTAAGCGTCTTTTAATTTCATGGCTGCAGTCACCATCTGCAGTGATTTTGGAGCCCAAAAAAATAAAGTCTGACACTGTTTCCACTGTTTCCCCATCTACTGTAGGAATTATAAACACAATGAACTTTTCCCAGTCCATATAGACTCAGTATCTTGCCCCCTTCAGGTGGAATAGTAAACCCCAGCATCACGCAGGCTCCTTTACACCATCTCTACGTTGTATTATTTTCAGCGATTACATCTGCAATTCCTGGAAATCCCATCAGACAACATTATCATCTTTCCTTTGGTGGTCTTATTTTCAAGCATTTCAGAGAATAGTCTATTTACCCAGAAAGTCATCATTTCCTTTGTTCTTCCCTTATTCCCGATATTCCGAATTTCCCTCCAGTATAATTTCCTTTATTCTGAAAAGCTCCCTTCAGCCTTTCTACTAGAGCAGCTCTGTTGGCCACAGATTCCCTCAGGGCTCCTTTATCAGTCTTTTCTCACCTTTACTCTTAAAAGATACATTTTGCTGAATATAGCATTCTGGGTCGACAGGTCTTTCCTTTCATTTAAGACGTTTTTTAGATGTCACGTCAGTTCCTCCTGGCCTTCGCATTTTTGTAGATGAAATCTTCACTCACCTGAGCCATGACTTCCTTACATGTTATTTGGGGTCTCCCTGGCCACCTTCATTTTTCGAGTGTGTTTTTGGTTCTGGTTTCTAGTTTGGTGGTCAAGTTGTCTTCAGTTTACAGCAGTTCAGTTATGGTCAAGGATTTCTTTGAGTTTTTCTTCTTGGAGGCTCTAGAACCTGAAAGTTAATGTACGCCCCAGAGTTGGGGATTTTTCAGCCAAATACTTTTTCAAATATTTTTTCCTGTACCACGTCCTTTGTTCTCTCTGGGATTCTGAGGACGCAAATGTTGCAGCCTTTTTACTGTCCCGCCGACCTCTGAGTGTCTGCTCGCTGCTGTCAGAGCAGATCATTCCCATCGGCCTGCCTTCCAGTTCACCCACCTTTCTTCTGTCATCTCCAACCTGCTAGAGACTCCATCTGTGACATTTCTACTTCTGGATTATATGCTTCAGTTCTAAAACTACCATTTCGTCCTTCTTCCTGGCTGCTATTTCCTCACCGAGACTTCTAATCCTTCCCTTTGTTTCCAGGCTGTTTGCCCTTACTACCTAAACCGTGGTTTTTAAAGCACTTTTGCTAACAATGCCAATGTCTGTGTCATCTCAGCATTGATGTCTGTTGACTGACTTTTACCTTATAAATTATCTTTTCCCTATTATTTCTAGGTACCAAATAATTTTGAATTGCGTCTTGGACTTTTTGACTATTACTAGACTCTAGGCCCAGTTTAAATGCTATGGATAACCTTAATGTCCAGAACAAAGTTACGATGCTCTTTCTATGGGCTGTGGTTTAAACATCAGCTATTTTCAACGCTTTTGAGGCCCTCTTCAGACCTGCCCAGCTATTCAGCTCCCAGGTGGCCAGTCGGGGGCTTGGGCAGTACTGTGTGCCTTAGTTCAGTTCTCAAAGTCCACGGTGTGCTATTTAAGGTTAGATTCATGCACACACAACTTCGAGTTAGATTCATGTGCACACAGCACACAGAACGGGCTGGTTCCAAGTTGGGAAAGGAGTACGTCAAGGCTGTATATTGTCACCCTGCTTATTTAACTTGTATGCAGAGTACATCATGAGAAACATTGGGCTGGATGAAGCAGAAGCTGGATCGAGATTGCCAGAAGAGATATCAATAACCTCAGACACACAGATGACACCACCCTTATGGCAGAAAGTGAAGAGGAACTGAAGAGCCTCCTGATGAAAGTCAAAGAGGAGAGTGAAAAAGCTGCCTTAAAACTCAACTTTCAAAAAACGAAGATCATGGCATCCAGTCACATCACTTCATAGCAAACAGATGGGGAAACAATGGAATCAGTGAGTAACTTTATTTTCTTGGGCTCCAAAATCACTGCAGATGTTGACTGCAGCCGTGAAATTAAAAGACGCTTGCTCCTTTGAGCAAGTTAGACAGCTAAGTTAGACAGCATATTAAAAAGCAGCGATGTTACTTTGCCAACAGAGGCCCATCTATTCAAAACTATGGTTTTTCCAGTAGTCATGTATGGATGAGAGTTGGGCTATAAAGAAAGCTGAGTGCTGAAGAATCAATGCTTTTGAACTGTTGTATTGGAGAAGACTCTTGAGAGTCCCATGGACTGCCAGGAGATCAAACTAGTCTATATTACTCATTGGAAGTCCTGAATATTCATTGGAAGGACTGATGCTGAAGCTGAAGCTCCAATACTTTGGCCACCTGATGCAAAGAGCCAACTCATTGGAAAAGACCCTGATGCTGGGAAAGATTGAAGGCGGGAGGAGAAGGGACAACAGAGCATGAGAGGGTTGGATGGCATCACCGACTCGATGGAACACAACTGAGCGACGGGACAGAACTGAGCTGAACACACAGCTTGGAGGGAAGCTGGGAGCTCATGCAATGCTGCACAGGACAGCGGTCTTGACTTCCTTTCTCTTCGTAACTACCCCACACTCTCTGGTTCTCTAGGGCCCCCTTTTGCAGCCTCCAAGCGAGAAACTTGGGGTTGCCTTTTCCTGCCCTGCCATTTATTCTCCACAACTGCACTTGTGTCTGAGCCAAACACCAGGAGGGCAGAGAGGACGAAGCCATAGGAACTCACCTGTCGTTCTTAGGATCACCGCTAGCAGAGGGAAAATCGCCTCCTTGGGCCTATGACGTGCCTGCTCAGCCCACCCACTCCTGCCACGTTCCCCTGAGATTGTGGTTGGGCAGAAAAGAGGAGGGAAAAGCAAACCAGTGGATCCTTCACTGCATCTAAGCCTCAAGAGTCTCCTTTTCAGTTCCTCACCCTAAACAGTAAAGGCTTCTCTGGAGGCTCTTTCTGTCCACGCCTGAGGTGTGCATTCCTGTTGCACGCTGCCTTTAACACCAGTCTGGGAAACATCAGGGGGAAATAAAATGGGAAACTCGCCACCTGTTTGGCGCTGGCCTACTTCCTCCACCTGCCTCCCGCCACGTCCCTCTCTGAGCATCACAGAAACTCCGTCCAGGTTCCAAATTTGCATTCCGTAGGATGACAAGATGGGGTGGGCTTAACACTTCTTGCTCAAAACGAGAACTCAAAATTTTATCTTTAACCTTCTTAGCAATCTTGAAGGGAAGTCATCGCTATCTCCTGATTGCAAATAAGGAATCCGAGGCTCAGAGAAGTCACATAATTGATCCAGGATCGCATGGCCCGTGAGTGGGATTCAGAGTCAGGTGTGTGTGACGTCAATCCCTGTGCTCTGTCCCCACAGCTCCTTTTGGGGAAACAAGAGGGCCACGGTGCCCAGCCAGTAGCAGGGAGCTCAGGTCCTGCACCCCACTCACTGTCCGTGGCGCATTCCCTGAGTCAATGCCTGTCTTTGAACTCACTTCTCCCACCTGCGAAATGAGGGAGGTTCTCGAGTGCTTTGCAGGTCAGACATCATATGGATTTCTCTTTGGACAGCTTATAGTGAAGGCAGCTTGTGAAAACTTCTGGTTGCTAGGGGTAACCCACCCATCTATGAGGAATCCTCGCACTTACTTTGCCCTGAGAGCACCCCCACCTCCAGGCTACCTGGGGCTCTGCTCTTGGGAAGGGGTTAATGGGTGGACTTCTTTCCTTTCAATGTTTATGGAAAATCAATGACGCCTGCTTTGTGTTGGGAGAAGCCTGTGATCTCATACACAAGCTTGGCCACAACCTTCCTTGGCCCTGCGGCCACACAGACTGTGTGGCTCTGGGGACAGAGGCTGGGGCGGCAGCGGCCGTGGAGCAAGGGTTCCGGGGCTCCTGGGAACACATGGCTGGTGTCGACACGGACCCTACTCCCAGGCATGAAAGTATAAGTGTCAGTAGCTCAGTTGTGTCTGACCCTTTGCAGCCCCATGGACTGTAGCCCACCAGGATCCTCTGGCCATGGGATTCTCCAGGCAAGAGTACTGGAGTGGGTTGCCATGACCTCCTCCAGGGGATCTTCCCGACTGCACCCAGGACTCCCGCCTTGCAGGCAGATGCTTTACCGTCTGAGCCACCAGGGAAGCCCAGGCATGAGGTTGGCACCAATTTCCAGATGGAGCCCCAACCAGCCTCCGGCGCTCCCCTGCTGTGTCTCATCCCTGCCCTTCCCGGAATCCTCTGCCCCGGCCCCCAGGCTGGACAGGCCCAGCTCCACAGCACCTCCTAAGGGCCCGGCTTCTCTGCCCGCATTGTGCTCCTTCTGAAGACTGTCTTTCATTTCCTTTGAGCAGGAAGATAAACCCTGCCTCTTGCTAGGGTCCCGAGGCCCCACAGTCCCTGCTGCCACGAGCCTGGCACCCGGCACTCTGCCCCTCCGCTCAGTCCAGAACCAGCCTCTGCCTCCCACCTCCGCCTTCTCCACCCAAAGCTC
>NW_011493981.1:115968-117343 GCF_000754665.1 Bison bison bison | reverse complement strand
AGGTACTTCCCTGGGGGTCCAGTGGCTGGGACTCTGCACACCCAAGGCAGGGGCTCCAGGTCAATCCTCGGTCAGGGAACTGGATCCCACATGCCACAGCTAGGACCCAGTGCAGCCAAATAAGGAAACAAAAATCAGTAAATATATGTAAAAAATTAAATGCCAGCACTTCTGCCCTAAAAGCCTTCCTCTGGCCCACAACCTTCCCTCTCCCCCCTTCCCCCTCCCCTCTCCCTTTCACTATTCAGTTCAGTTCTGTTCAGTTCAGTCGCTCAGTCGTGTCCGACTCTTTGCGACCCCATGGACTGCAGCACGCCAGGCCTCCTGTCCATCACCAGCTCCTGGAGTTTGCTCAGACTCATGCCCATCGAGTCCATGGTGCCATCCAACCATCTCATCCTCTGTTGTCCCCTCCTCCTCCCGCCCTCAATCTTTCCCAGCATCAGGCTCTTTTCTAGGGAGTCAGTTCTTTGCATCAGGTGGCCAAAGTATTGGAGTCTCAGCTTCAGCATCAGTCCTTCCCTTACATTGTAATAGACACTTAGTAAACCAGGAAGACACACTTTGTTCAAGACAACCATCATGGAGTCAAGAGATTGAACTCAATTCCGAATCCAGCAAGGACAGCCGGGATCTAAAGCCAAAAGGCAGAGTGAAGCGTCCAGGGGTGGAAAAACTAAGAGGAACCTAAGACAACCCAGGGCAGGGGGGTCCTTGCTAAGGCCCCAGCGTGATCAGCTACGAAGGGTGGGGCTCCCAGTGAAGTAGCTCAGCAGGATTCTGCCCAGTGGCTCTGCTCGTTCAGCTTCCTGGGGACTCAGGGGTGAGGCCTCCGCTGGGGGCCAAGCTGCGGCCATTCTGAAGAAGGGTTCCTAAAGCCGAGATGAAGAGCAGGCTCTCGGGAAGGTGCTGAGCAATGGAGGAGATGAGGTCAGGTCCAGGAGAACAGGTGCAAACCAGCCAGATAGCCCAAGGGCAGGGAGGGAGGCAGGAACCAGCCCAGACCAGCTTCCCCAACAAGAGAAAGGCCAGGAGGCCCGCAGCGGCCGGGCAGCAGAGGGGTCTCCCAGGGGCTGGCTCACACCCAGAGCGGACCTGAGCACCCCACCTGGGCCCCAGCCCTTCCCCATCCCTCACCAGGGACAGGACTGGACCATTGAAATGGCCAGACACAGCTGCGAGAATAGTTGTCCTTCGGGGAGAGATAAGGGAATGCAATCAATCAATCAGAAAGAGATATTCATGCAGATTAATTAAAAAGCATCTTCAGAGTGTAATTGCTAAACACCATTTTGTCATCATCTGCTTTTTCAGAACGGGGTCATCTACTCACATTTGTGTGCTGCTGCTGCTTTAACCATCCCTTTGATTGATC
>NW_011493981.1:111624-115551 GCF_000754665.1 Bison bison bison | reverse complement strand
CCTCAGCCCTGAGGCAGGAGGGGAAGCAGCATCACTCATTCTCCCCTCCCCCATCCATCCCCGTGAGCCTCCCTGTCGTGCACACGCTCCTGACGGCCACTTGGTAAGGAAGGGCAGGGGAGCGAGGACTCGCGGCCTCATCCATTCACTCAGCGCCCACGGCCGGCGCCTCCGCTGGGGCAGGCGCTGAAGACGCACTGTGAGCAAAGCAGCCAAGTCCCTGCGACCACAGGGCTGGCACTCAGGGCGGGGACAAGACGCAGGCATGTGTCGCTGGCACACCTGCCTGTGATGCAGCAAGACTGTTGTTCAGTCACTCAGTCGTGTCTGACTCTGCGACTCCAGGGACTGCAGCATGCCAGGCCTCCCTGCCCTTCACTCTCTCCCAGAGTTTGCTCAAACTCATGTCCATTAAATCAGATGCGGAGAGCTGACTCATTTGAAAAGACCCTGATGCTGGGAAAGGTTGAAGGCAGGAGAAGGGGATGACAGAGGACGAGATGGTTGGATGGCATCACTGACTCAATGGACATGAGTTTGGGTAAGCTCCAGGATGGTGATGGACAGGGAGGCCTTGCATGCTGCAGTCCAGGGGATCATGAAGAGTCAGACACGACTGAGCGACTGAACTGACCTGAACTGAACCATCCAACCATCTCATAGGAATAACGCCCAAAACACGTGGCAAGTGAGTCTTCAGGACATGCTCAGCTTCACACGCTTAACACTGAGTGGAGGGGGAAACTGAGGTTGGGGAGGTGAGGGGAGCAGCCAGACCTCATGGCTGAGCCAGGCGGCAGCCTGGGGGTGGACCCTGAACAGCTCTGCCCGTCGCCAGCGTAAGGAGCCCCGGCGCGAGCCACGTGTACAGGCGCATCTTAAAAAGCCAAGAGAAACAGATGAAATTAATTTCAATAACATAGTTCATTAAACCCAACTGACCCAAAGAATTATCATTTCAATAAGAAAGTCATATGAAAAAAACGGTTGAACCTTTTATTCCACTTTCTCTTTCTTCAAAATAAGTGTTGGAACTTCAGAGCTGGTTGCATTTACAGCACAGGGCTCAGCGCAGACCAGCCATGTCCAGCGTGCAGAGGGGCTCGCAGTCACCCACTACTGGGCTATGAAGAGGCAGAGCCCGGGAGCAGGCTGGGGGTCCTGGGGCCAGCATGGAAAAGGGGATCAGGATGAGGTGGTATTTTATGTGAGTTTGGATACTGGGAAAGAGGCAGCCTCAAGAATCTCTGTGGGGACAACTTCAAGGGCAAAAGCAACAGGGAAGGCATTGGTCCCGAGCTAGGAGTAGTCCTGGTATTTTTGAGAGGCAGGAAGCAGAGCCCTGGGTGTGAGTGCCCTGGACCAGGGGGGACATAGCAGAGGAGACGTGTCAGGGGTCAGGGTGAGGGTGGAGACGGAGGAACAGGTGAAGGGCACGTGGCCACGCATCCTCCACACTCAAGAAGCTGCTAGAGAAGCAGCCAGCCAGGAGAGGGCAGGCTCGGGGAGCCGAGGTCAGACCAGCACCCTGGGGTCCTGGGAGCCATGTGTGGCTGTGAGCGGGCATGGCTGTGGTCCACCTGCTGCTGAGACTCAGCATCTGAGGCAGGAGCGCTGGCATCATAAGGGTGACGTGGGGAACGTGATGACCTTCAGCTTTTCCCTGGCTTCAACACTCCCAGATTTCTGGACTTCGGGAAGATGGGAATCCTTCTGTGGAATGATCACACTCCCCCAACTCTCAGCCCAGACAAACAAGATTAATCCAACGAGAAAGCTCTGAGGGGACCCGCATCTCCTTCATGGGAGTCATCTGGCCAGAATGACCTCGTTTAGACTGATGGGAAGGAAAGAGAGGTCGTAGGACAGGAATCACTGCTCCCAGCCAAGGCTGCTGCTGGTGGGGCTCATGGTCAGCTGGCGTGGCCCCATTTCTGCTCATTGTGGTATTTAATAAAGGTGACATCCGTCATCAGCTACCATACAAACCAGCACGTCCCTTTTGCCTATAAGTTTGATGGGAGTCTGTACCTTTTCTGAGTGTATTTAAATAGACAGTTACTCCAGGGGTGCAGCGCTCAGCCTCTCCGCTTGTAAACCAGCCTAGTCCCTTATCTCCGGCACCACCAGAAATGGCTCCAGATCTTACTACCAATAACCATGGCACCAGGGAGGCAGGCTCAGTCCCTCACCAGGCAGACGCTTCCAGCGGGTAACCTGAGCCTGGAACCTGGAACGCATGTAGAGGATTCTGGAGGCTCAGTCATCTTCCCTGCAGGGCTCTGTGCGGGTGGAACTTGGGGAACCCCTGCAACCAGGCCGCACAGCAGGGAAGGTGGTGAAGCAGACAGTTGTGAAGCAGGGGAGGGTGGTTACAGCTCGGTCACTCAGTCTGTACACGTATCTTTGTGGAGCATCAGGGACTGTTCTAGAACCAGGGATGCATGCTCGAGCTTGGTCGTGTCCAACTCTGCAACCCGACGGACCGTGGCCCGCCAGGCTCCTCTGTCCATGGAAGTCTCCAGGACAGAGTACTGGAGAGGGTTGCCATGTCCTTCTCCAGGGGATCTTCCTGACCCAGGAATCAAATTGGCATCTCTTCTGTCTCCTGCATTGTGGGCGGGTTTCTTACCACTAGTGCCACCTGGAAAGCCCCCAGAACCCGGGATGCCGGGATGAATAAGCCAGACCAAAGCCCCTCATCTGTCCAGGCAGACATTCTGCTGGGGGTCCAGGTGCATTCATTGCCATGATCTCTCTATTCACCTCTAACCCCCAGGAATTTAACTCCTCAACCATGGCATGGAAGCGAGGATAACTCAGACGATGCTTCCCGAAGCCCCTGTGTTGTCACAGTAAAGCGCTGTGCAAAGTACCCACAACCACCAAGAGGAGAAGGCAGTGCGGGTGCCCGTGGATGGAGGAACGGGCATGCAAAGCGCAGCACAGCCACGCATCGGAAGCTTATTTGACTGTAAGGAGGGTGGAATTCTGACACAGGGATGAATCTTAATAACACATCTGCTTTATATTAAGGGACAGAAGTCAGTCACAGAAGGACACTGTACAATTCCAATTGCATGAGGTCCCCAGAGCAGACAGATCCATAGAGACAGAAAGGAGGATGGTGAGGTCAGCGGCTGGGGAAGGAGGAGGCGGACACATGGTTTAGTTGGGGTGGTTTCTGTTTGGGAAGATGAGAAAGTTCTGAACTAGAGAGTGATGCTGGTTGTACAACATCAGAATGTCAGCAATGACCCTGAATTGTACACTTAAAAACAGTTAAAGTGGTATATTTTATGTTATGCATATTTTACCACAGTAAAAAGAAAATTAACACATTTTAAAGTATTTTTAAGTGAGGAGTTATTATTATCATCTTCTTTATTATTTGCAAAATGGTGGTCAAGCATATTCTTATGGGTTCAAGGTCACTGCCCTGCTGTTCAGTCACTGCCCAACGTCTATGAGGGCCCATGAAGAATGGGGAAGTGTCCCAAGTGCCAGGGACACACACGTGAGTCACACAGCCAGGGTCTGTGTCCGGGAAACTTCACACTGCCAGTAATCACACGTGTAGTTATGGTTGTGGCTGTTCAGTCGCTCAGTTGAGTCCAACTCTTTGCGACCCCGTAGACTGTAGCACGCCAGGCTTCCCTGTTCTTCACTGTCTCCTGGAGCTTGCTCAAAATCATGTAGAGTTGATGATGCCATCCAACTGTCCCATCCTCTCTTATCCCCTTCTCCTCCTGCCCTCAATCTTTCCCACTATCTAGGTCTTTTCCACTGAGTTGGGTCTTCGCATCAGGTGGCCAAAGTACTGGAACTTCAGCTTTAGCATCAGTCCTTCCAATGAATATTCAGGGTCAGTTTCCTTTAGGATTGACTGGTTTGATCTCCTTGCCATCCGAGGGACTCTCAAGAGGC
>NW_011493981.1:106764-110760 GCF_000754665.1 Bison bison bison | reverse complement strand
GTGTGCCAAGTCACTTCAGTCGTGTCTGACTCTTTGCAACCCACGGACTGTAGCCCGCCAGGCTCCTCTGTCCATGGGATTCTCCAGGCAAGGATACTGGAGTGGGTTGCCACGCCCTCCTCCAGGGGATCTTCCTGACCCAGGGATTGAACCCAAGTCTCCTGGGTCTCCTGCACTGGTAGGTGGGTACTTTACCAGTAGAGCCACCTGGGAAGCCCAAGGTGAGGGTATCTGTATCTTATGAATTAGAAATTGCACCTTTAGCAGCTCACAAGGAGACATGTGTAAAGACGATGGTTGATTGTATAGAAAAAAGTGGACCAAAAGCTTACCAAAAAGACAAGATGTGGCTAAGCTGGTCGAGTAGAAAGACTCTGAGTTCTCCTCCTCCCACAGGTACACAAAAATTACAATTATTTATAGAGCAACTGTCTATGGGAATGATCTGAAGACTAGCAGAAAAGATTTTTCCATGACCAAAGATAAGAAGAAAGAACCACAATGAGATACTTAGGAGAAGAGGAGACTTAGCATAGTCAAGACCAGCAAACCCAGGCTGATGACTCACAAAGAGGAGGATCACCATAATTGCAGGGGTTTTCCCCGAGGAATGAGGGACCTGAGCCTCACATCATGGGTCCTGCAGAAAGATGAGTCCCCAGAACATCTGACTTTGAAGGCCAGTAGGTCTTGGCATTTGGAAGAGCCAAAGGGCTATGGAAAACATAGACTCCAATCTTAGGTGGTACACACAAAATCTCGTGCAATCTGAGTCCCATTTGGAAGGAGTCTGGGTCAGCCTGCTTGCTGATCTTGGAGAGCCATGTCTTCGTCCATCAGTGGACCCAAGATCACTCAATAAAAAATCAATAAGGAAACAATGGCCTTAAATGACCCATTAGGCCAAATGGATAGATATATATATGACATTCTCCAAAAAAGCATCAAAATACAAATTTTTCAAGTGCACGTGGAACATTCTCCAGGATAGATCACATGATGTTAGGCCACGAAACGTCTCAATAAATTTAAGAAGATTGAAATCATATCAACCATCTTTTTTTAAAATATAAATTTATTTATTTTAATTGGAGGCTAATTACTTTACAATATCATATTGGTCATAACAAGCATCTTTTCCAACCAAGACACTGATGAAAGAAATTGAAGATGACACAAAGATATGGAAATATATACTGTACTCGTGGATTAGAAAAATTAATACCGTTAAAATGACCAAGTACCCAAGGCAATGTACAGATTCAATGCAACCCCTCTCAAAATATCAAGGGCATTTTTCACAGAACTAGAACATACAATTCTAAAGTTTATATGGAACCACAAAGACCCCAAATAGCCAAAATAATCTTGAGAAAGAAGAATAAAGCTGGTGGTATCAACTCCCTGCTTTCAAATCATATTTGGGGAGTTATAGTAATCAAAACAGCATGGTACTGGCCCAAAACAGAGACATAAATCAATAAGCAAAATAGCCCAGAAACAAGCCCACACGTCTGTGGTCGATTAACCTGGGACAAAGGAGGCGAGCGTGCTCAGAGCAGGAAAGACAGCCTCTTCAATAGACTGTTGGGAAAACTGGACAACATTAGGTGGGAGAATCACACTGGACCACTCTCTCACATCACAGACAAGAATGAACTCAGAATGGATTAAAGACTCAAGAGTTGCGACTATAAAACTCCTGAAGTAAGCACACGCAGTAGTCTCTTAGACATCAATCTCTGCAATACTTTTTTGGATCTGTCTCCTCAGGCAAGGGAAACAAGCAAAAATTAAGGAATGGAACCTAACCAAACTAAAAAGATTTTGCACAAAATAAAAAGCCAGCCTACTGCATGGGAAAACAATCTATGTGGCAAGGGGTTAATAGACAAAACATACAAAGACCTCAGAAACATCAAAAGAGCAAACAGCGCGATCCCAACGTGGGCAGAGGATGCACGTGGACATTCTTTCAAAGACTTGCGTATGCCAAAAGAAACAAGAAAAGATGCTCAGCATCCCTAATCCTCAGGGAAATGTACATGCAAACCTCTCAAGGCACCGTCTCACACAGGTCAGAATGGCTGCAGCAGACAGAGAGTGCTGACGAGCATGAGGGGAGAAGGGAACCCCGTGCGCTGCCGGCGGGGATGCAGATTGGTGCAGCCACTAATGAAAACAGTGTGAAGTCTCCTCGAGAAAATAAAAATTGGACTATCACACAATCCAGAAACCCCGCTTCAGGGTATTGTTCCAAAGAAAACAAAAACACTGATTCAGAAGCACGCACGCTCCCCAACTTTCATAGCAGCCCTGTTTACAGCAGGCAAGATATGGAGGCAACCCAAGTGTCCATCAACAGATGAACGGGTAAAGAAACTGTGGGGGGTGTGTGTGTGAGTGTGTGTAACAGAATATTGCAAAGCCTTAAAAAGAATGACATCTTGCCATCTAGGATACACGATAGACCTAGAGGATATTGAGCTAAATGTAACGTCAGACAGAGAAATACAAATCCAGATGACTGCACTTAAATGTGGGCTCTAAAAAACAAAACCGACGAACCAGAACAACAAAGCCAAACAAACTCGTGATGCAGAGAACGAGCCAGCGGCTGCCAGTGGGGAGGGGGTTAGGAGGATGCGTGAACTCAGTGAGGGAGATTAAGAGGCTTGAATCTCCAGTTATAAGATAAATAAGTCACAGGCATGTAATGTATAACGTGAACATAGCTGATAATATCCTAATAACTTTGTATGGTAACAGCTGATAACTACGCTTATCGTGGAGATCATTCTGTAATGTACAGAAGTACGGAACCTCTTGTTGTGACAGAAAACTAATAGAAAACTAAAGTCAGGGCTTCCCTGGTGATTCAGTGGTGAAGAATCTGCCTAGCAATGCAAGGGACACTGGTTTGACCCGTGGTCCAGGAAGACCCCACGTGCCACGGGGCAGCTGAGCCCTTGAACCACAGCTACTGAAGTCCGAGCACCTCGAGCCCAGGCTCCGCAATAAGAGAGGCCACCGCCATGAGAAGCCTGTGCGCTGCAACCAGGGAGCAGCCCCCTTGCGCCGAGGCTGAAGTCCACACAGCAGCTACGCCCAGTACAGCCAAAAGTAAATTAAAAAAAAATACTGTAGTCAATCATGTTCCAATAACATAATTAAATGCAACACCTTCAGATTTCACGATCCTCAATATCTATAGAGAAACAGAGAGTGGATCACAGGAGGAAAAACACTGACGACTTCAGTTTTATCAAGAATGCTCCATTTGGTTTAGAAAAGAGTGAAGGACACAATTATAGAATATTAGCATTTGCTCATTTTAATTCATGGGCACGTGGGTGTTGGTCATGGGGTTTATTCTCTGTTCCTCCCCTGTTGTTCAAAGAAGAAAGAAATAGTCTATAAAGTAAGACTATTTAGAACAGTTTGATACAAGGGCAGGAACATAAGGAGTAAGAAGAAAGGTCGGAAGCAGCGGCTTCTACACAGAAGCACTGGGACCTTGGGCCGAGCTGCATTTCAGACCAGATGGGACTGTACGGGATTGTCAACCTCCACGCTGGACTCTGACCTCAGCTCATCGGCCAATTAAAGATCTGAGTGCTACGTGGGGTGGGGGACAGACCCATTCGAGCTGTAGAAAGAAAGGGTGATGAGTGTTTGCCTGACTCAGGACAGGAGGCCCTGACGTCCACAACATCAAAGGAAAACACCCTGAAGCCAAAGACTGCTAGAATCTACTATTTGACTCCATAAAAATGAAATGATATTTATCTTTTGCAAAAACTCTATAAGCAACATTTAAGGAAATGACAAATCCCGCACGGTGAAGAGCTGAGACGAGCACAGGCAGACGGCAGAGAGGCCTTCAGAGGAACAGGCGGGGCTGCTGGGGAGGGGAGCACAGAGGAGGCATCTCCCAGGAGGGGGACCCCTGGGGAGATCTCTCCAGGGCCTGGGCAGCGCCCTCCTCCTCCCCAT
>NW_011493981.1:101908-106664 GCF_000754665.1 Bison bison bison | reverse complement strand
CCCATCCTGCCCCAGGGCCCCTCTGTGGGCAGACAGCCTCCCTTCCCCAGGATCTTGGCTAAGCATCAACACCCAGGGGACTAATGAAGTGACTCAGGAACGATGAAATCTCCGAGAGAGTTCCTGGGGGTCATCGCACTTAAGTGTTCCCTCTTTTAATGCCCTTCCTCCTGTGCTGGAGCCTTTAAGCTCAGAAATAAGTCAGAATATCGAAGATGCATTTGTGGAAATCTTCCTCTGAAAACCCTCAACTCCGTATCCTGGAGCGTGTGAGTGCCGGTCAGAACTTCAACCCCACCATCCTTCCATACTGTACATGACTCAGCGCAGGCCTCTGAGGGGTCCCCCCAAGGAGGTGAGGGCCCCGGGCACGCCTCCTCCAAGCGTCCAACGGCCTTGCCCGCCCGGGCCTCGGTGGCCAGCATCCTCAGCCTGCCCTGGGCAGGGAGGAGAGCCCACACGGGCAGCCCTCCACGAGCCTAGAGCAGAGAAGCCAGGGGCAGACAAGGCCGCAGCAGCGCCTGCTACAGGCAGACAGACGAAGAAGCAGGGGAAGAAACAGCAGTCACAGCCGTCATAGCCGTGACAGGGACCCAGGGAGCAGCTCAGGTCAGCAGGGGCCTCGCTGCTCAGAGGGGCGGCGTCTGAGCTGGGGGAGAGGGCACAGCTCTGAGGCAGTGACCGACCGAGAGCTGAGTGATGCTGAGGAAGGTGTCCGTGCCTGGGCAGGGGCGTGCCAGGCACGAGGGCTGCTGGGGTGGCTTGGTGACACGCTCACCTCCCTGCCTGTCCCTGGATGCCGCTGGCGGTCACAGCGTCTGCCCCGCAGAGGGCGGACAGCTCCCTGCTGGGTGGTGGCGTGGCGGGCTGTGTCTCCTTCTCTGCCTCTCAGTCGGGATGCGGTGCCTCTGCCCCCAACAGCAGCCGACCTCCCCGCCGTCACAGTGATGGCCCTGAGAGGGCACGGACCAGGCGGTGGGCCCCACAGAGCATCGGGAGGGATGCCCCCTGCCCCCGGGAGGGTCTGCTCAGCCTCCCTCCAGCCCTGGGTCAGCATCCGCCCACCCGGCTCCTGGCGCCACGTGAATATAAATTCCCTGCTTTTCTTCATAACTGGAAGTAAAAGTTTGTGTAAACTCGATTGTCGGCGCACTAATAATCCGATTTCTCGCTGCAGGGTCAGTCCCCCGGGCTCCATCTATAAAACAAATGTTTGTCATCTTCGGGTAAGCACTTCTCAGGGATAAATAAATAATCCAGGAGCAAGTCGCATGTACACCTGGCCACACGTTTATGTATTCTTTTCCTCGCACATCAATAACCCCATTGGAATTGGATTTATAAATTCAAATCATCTCCGTTTATCTTTCTTTCCAATGGCTAAGCCAGTACGGAGGCGAGGGGGGCCGCACACTCGAGGGATCACTGGCCCCGTGCTCCCACCCCGGAGCTCAGCTGCCCACCAAGTCTCACCACCCGGCTGGCAAGGACGCACCGCCGCAGGATACCCGCTCTGTGCCAAGACGGGTCGTGGCCCTCTTCGGCTTTCTTGGGGTCAGTTCCTCTTCCAGGACTAAAGGGGCCCAAGGTCAAGGAGAGAGACAGGACAGTCAGGCCGTACGAGGCAGGGGTCCTGAGCACCACATGGGCACTGATCCCACCTGCCCCAAGCAGCATGGGGCCAAAGAGCGGCGGGTGGGGGTCTCTGCACATGTGGCCCCAGAAGACCCCGGGGTGGGGTCTCAGCCAATCTTGCATAAGTGCTCAGTTGCCCAGTTGTGTCTGACTCCTTAAGACTCTGTGGACGGCAGCCCACCAGGCTCCTCTGTCCATGGGATTCTCCAGGCAAGAATACTGGAGTGGGTAGCCTTTCCCTCTTCCAGGGAATCTTCCCAACCCAGGGATCGAACCCAGGTCTCCCATATTGCAGTCAGATTCTTTATGGCTAAGTCACTGGGGAAGCCCTGAGCTGCCCCTCAGAACCAGTGGAATCTCTCTCTTCCTTCCCTTCTCCCCTCCCTTCCTCGCTCTCTGCCTCTCTGTCACTCTCTCTGTCTGTCCCCCCCAGGACCCCGGTGCCCCAGGGAGAGGACCATGTGGCAGCCAGAGCCAGCAGGAGACGGGCATCTGGGAAGCAGGGCCTCCAGCCTGAAGCAGAGTGCCCAGCACTGCGTACCCAGCCAACAGGCTGACCTCAAGCCCACAGGGAAGCCCCACCAGAGCCCTGGGCTCCTGACTTCAGACTCTGCTAGTGGAGTTTGCGATGTTAAGCCAGGGGTGTCAGGTAAGTGGCAATGCAACAGCAGAGACCCCGAGCACCTCTGGCTGGAGAGGGGCAACTTGGGGGTGGAAGGGTCAGTCCTAGAGAAGAGAGACCAGAGATGAGCAGGCCTGAGGGGAGAAAAGCCCAGAATCCTGGGCCGACAGCACCAAGACGGAGAAGCTGGCCCGGGGGCATGGGGGTTACTGGAGCCTGGCACTCAGAGAAAGCTTTGGGGGTCTTTAGCTGGCCCGGGGGTCTTTAGCTGGCTCGGGGGTCTTTAGCTAATCCAAACCAGACATGGGAGGTGTCACTTGGCACTCTCCTCTGTGAGCTTGTCCAGGGCCACATCGATCCTGTGAGCTAAGACCATTGTCACCCCACTGACAGGTACACTGGGGGCACAGAGAAGTTAAGCAACCTGCCTGAGGTCACAGAGCTGGGACTGGAACCCAGGCATTTTGGTTCCAGAGCAAAGCCACGGCCAGAGGTTGTCTGATATGAGCCCTGCCCAAGCACCCACCATCACAGCCTCCACCCAGCAAGCCCTTCAGTTCTGGAAGATGTCCCCGGGCCCAGGGAGGGCAAGCACCTCGGGACCCGATGGCGCCCCGAGGCAGAGCCTGTGAGAAGGGAGGGGAGGGCCCCATGCTGGGGGCAGATAGTAGGGCTCGGGGGAGTGCTCTGCAGGCAGATCCCTGGGCTGCCCTGAGCCTCACTCCCCTCATTCCTACACCCAAGGTGCTCCCAGAGGGACCCACGAAGCTTTGTCCAAAAGTCACCAAATATTTATTTTTAATGAGGGGCCCCTGGGACATTCATGTTGGGGCAAGACGAGGTCCCCGCTTGGAGGGCCAGTAGACAAGGGCTGCAGGAAAGGTGCAAAGAATGCTGGGAGCAGGATGGGCTAGTTCTGACTAGAGTGAAGGTATAGAGGGAGGGGCTGCAGAAGGATCCACCAAGGAAAGGCAAATCGCCAGACCCTGAAGGAAGAAGGGAACGAACTGGGGAGCTGGCGAAGCAAGAACAGAGGTGGGGACCTGTGCTGGGACCCGAGACAGTGGGTCTGCAAAGGTGGGTCCCAGACAAGAAACAGGAAGTGTGGACACTTGGTAGCTGAGACGTCCTTGCACAGGAGAGCTGTGGGTGTGTCAACACAGGTAAGCCCTTGAGTCCCCACCAGAGGGCTCCTGGGTGGACCCTGAGCATGCACTCTGACCAGGAAGGACCCTATCTTTCTGTACCTGGGGCCCCCGTGTTTGGGGCCGGGAGCTGCCTCCCACCCACAGCATGCGTGCATGTGTGCCAAGTCACTTCAGTCGCGTCTGACTCTGCGACCCCATGGGCTGTAACCTGCCAGGCTCCTCCATCCATGGAATTCTCCAGGCAAGAATACTGGCGTGGGTTGCCATTTCCTTGTCTAGGGGATCTTCCCCACCCAGGGATCAAGCCGATGTCCCTTTATCTCCTGCACTGCAAATGGGTTCTTTCCCGCTGAGCCACTTGGGAAGCCCTGCTGCCAGCAGCCTCTGGCATCTGCGGGGAGCCTGGCTGGGGTGTCGGGGTGTGGTGTGGGTCCATGGAAGCAGCCCCTGCTTTGTTGCCACCCAGGTGCTTTTCACAGCCCATCTCCTGATGTCCCCGGGGGACAGGGCTCAGCAGCAATCCCCCCTCCCTCAGGAAGGCAGAGGAGGGCGGTCAGAAAAGACAGCCATGTGCCCAAAGACCTCAGCTCACCCACTGCAGAGCCGGGGCCCAGGAGCAGGGCTCAGAGCCTGGTACTCCCTCTCTGTGGCCGCTTCGGGCGGCAGGGGTCTGGGGGGCCCTTGGGACTTCAGGACACCCCGCGAAGGCCTGGACCCTCTAGCGATCCAGCTTCCTCCAACACCCCATTGCCGTGAACTTAGTGGAGCTGCCCACGCCCTGCAGAACCCACTGCCCCCATCCCCCCACCCCCAAGGGTCCACTGGAAAAGAATGTGCGTGTCATCAGCTGCCGTGGCCGGGGAGGAAGCTGGCGGGCTCTGAGCTGCACATTGCCTGGCAGGGCCTCCTTTCCGAACCAAGTAAATAAATACACAAACAGCAGCCAGCTCTCCCGCTGGCCTGCTCCCGCAGGCCGAAATTGATTCTTTTCTCTGCCCTGTGCCCCGTATCTGTGCTTACTGAGAAACATATATCTGAAGCAGTGGGTTTTTAAACTTGTCTGCAGGCCCGGCACTCTCAGGAAGCATCTTTCTTGCTTTTGAACAGCCGGGCTCTCGCGGCAGGGGTCTGCTGGGCCTTTTTACAAACTGCAGAGGCATTTTTCTTCCCTGAAACGAGAGCCTAGCCAGAGAGTCTCCAGAAGCTGCCAAGGCTGTCGGTGAAGCAGGTTTCAGGCCACATCACCCTCCCAGGGGTCGTCCAGACTCTGGGGCCCCAGCGGGGGCTGCAGGGTGGGCGTGGCCCGATCCTGACATCAGCGATGAGCGGGCCTCCTCCCCTTCCCCTACCC
>NW_011493981.1:96325-101790 GCF_000754665.1 Bison bison bison | reverse complement strand
TTCCCCGTGTCTGCAGCGCGGGGGGCAGCGGGGTAGCGCTCACAGAGGACTGGACTGCAAGAGCTCTCTGGGACCTCTGGGCCGAAAGAGGAGACTCCCCTCAGGCAGGACGGGTGGATGCAGGGCCTCGCCCCCAGGCAGGGGGGCTGCTCCAACAGCATCCTTATCTCTGTAGGAGCACCACGAGCTCATGCACAGAGTCAAGGTCAAGGCAAACTCTCGATTGATTCGGGGAACAAAGCAACACTCACAACTGAGAGATGGGGTGGTCTGTTGGATGCTGGGTTCTGTGCAGTAGAACAGTCGTTGTTCAGTTGCTCAGCCGTGTCCGACTCTTTTCAATCCTCTGGACTGCAGATCGCCAGACTTCCCTGTCCTTCACCATCTCCTGGAGCTTGCTCAAATTCATGTCCATCAAGTCTGTGATGCCATCCAACCATCTCATCCTGTGTCGTCCCCTGCTCCTCCCACCTTCAGTCTTTTCCAGCATCAGGGTCTTTTCCAGTGAGTCAGTTCTTCGCATCAGGTGGCCAAGGTATAGGAGCTTTAGCTTCAGCATCAGTCCTTCCAGTGAATATTCAAGGTGGATTTCCTTTAGGACTGACTGGTTGGATCTCCTTGCAGTACAAGGGACTCTCAAGCGTCTTCTCCAACACCACAGTTCAAAAGCATCAGTTCTTCAGAGCTCAACCTTCTTTATGGTTCAACTCTCACGTCCATACATGAGAACTGGAAAAACCATAGCTTTGATTATACGGACCTTTGTTGGTAAAATTGTCTGTTTTTTTAATACGCTGTCTAGATTTGTCATGCTTTTTCTTTGGAGCTCCCACACACACCTCCCCATGGAGCTGGAAAGAAGCTGCGCTTGGGGCATTTCATCTCACCTAGCAACAGCCTTGAGAACCTGGTCTCTTCTGTGCATTTTATAATCAGTGAA
Organism: Bison bison bison; assembly: GCF_000754665.1. Lineage (NCBI taxonomy): Eukaryota > Metazoa > Chordata > Mammalia > Artiodactyla > Bovidae > Bison > Bison bison. Next base: position 100,850 of record NW_011493981.1, on the reverse strand, counting down.
ACCATTACCTAATAGAGCCAAAGGCAGAGGAGTGAGGTGGCTTGCCCGAGTTCCCCAGCCAGGACGGGTCAGAGCTGTGACCTGCCCGGCATGTCTCCCCTCTGACCAAGTCAACACCTTGTCTTGAAGAGCTGGCCCAAGCAAGCTGATCTGGTGCTTGCTCACTGCCCCTCTCGGCCCCACCTCGGCCCTTCACAGAAAAGCAGCCTGAGCTCAGAGACGCTGACCAGGAGCCCAGGCACACCCAGCCAGGGAGGGAGGGGGCGTGGAGAGCGCTCTCACCTGGATCTGTCCAGGGCCCCTTCCTCCCCACGCGGCCTGCCCCCTGCATACAAACAGGTCTGCAGGGGACAAACTAAAGACCACAGCGAGCAGTTACGAGGGCTTTACTTCACCCACACGGGGCAATGAGCAGAGCCGTAGCGGCAGGAGCAACAGCTGAATCAGGAAGATGAGGCACTCCTCAGAGTAGTTTATGAGCTGAACGAAAAGAAAACTCTCATGCTCCATTCTGGGCATTGAGCAATGCTCCTACAGCTATGTGGATTATAAAGTATTATTGAGTGGGTTCCCGTAATGTAGAGCATACAAGATGGACATAATTAAAAACAATTGATTCAATTTTTTTTTTTTTTTTTTTTGCCAAACCTCAGGGTGAGAATACAAACTGACCATGATGGAGAAACGCCAGACTTGGAGTGACCTGGGAGAAGGCGATCCCTGTGACAACGCAGCTGCCATCATCAGGGAGGTGGCAGCCCCGGGCAACGGGAGTGAGGACCCACACGCACACCCACACAGAGGTGGCCCGAGGGCTCCCAGCAGCGAATGGTGAGGCCCTGCACCCCTGAGGCCCTGCGTTCACGCCCGCAGCCCCCACCGCTCCTCCTCTCCACCCACAGGCCCTGGCACGAGCCCCTCACAAAGGCGGCACACGCCCCCCACCTTCTGGTCCACCCCTGTGTGGTGGCCATCTCAGCGAGCTTCACGGATGCACAGCCTTCTCAGGACCCAGCTTAGAACTGCTCGGGCACCTCCCAGCGCCTGGGAAAGGTCCACCGTCTCCATGGAGACCGGTTCGGGCTACCTGGTGATGGGCTCGTGGAGCCCACCCATCCTGTCCCCCTACCCCGGGCCCCTGGCCACGCCTCCTTCTCCAAGTCTCCCATCCGTCCACCTGCAGTCCACACTCAGCGGCGCCCCTCCTCCTGGCCCCGACTCACACCTCAAGTGTCAGCTTCCAGCACCGCTGGCAGCCCCTGCTCTGGGTCAGAGGCCTCCCGCATGCCCCCCGTGGCCCTCTGTCTCCCCCTGGATGGTGGGTGCAGCCCGCGGATCTCCACTGAGGGTCCTGACACCCAGGGGAGTTTGGGGCATGGAACAGACGCTCCTCCTGCATCCATGGAATGAGTGAGCGAGTGAGTGGATGAAAGACGCGGTGGATCCCTCGAACCCTCCTCTCCAGGGTGGCGGAGCCCACGTCCCTTCCACTGGGGCCCTGGGGGCCCCTCCTCTCCAGGGTGATGCCGGCCCTCAGCACCGCTGGCCTGCACCTGCAATCTGCAGCCCAGTGTCCATCTTGTCCCCCCAGTTACGTTTATTCTTCACCCTGTGCCTTCCCCAGCAGAGGAGAGGGAGAGCCTAGCGATGCGCATACAGCAGGTGCTCAATCAATGTCAGACGAATGAGGGAAGCAGGGAGGCCAGTTCTCAGGCCCACACCCTCCACCTGCATGCAGACAGGAAGGGTGTGGGGTCACAGGAACGGGTGATGGAGCATTCCGTGTGTACCAGGGATACAGACCGAGCGAAGCGCTCCTGGAGGTGGGTGGGTGCAGGGGGCAGCTGGGGACCCTGAGCAAGGTCCCCCCCATGCCAGGGCTCCCAGGGAAGCAAATCTGACTCCAGGTGCTGCCCGGGGCTGCCAGGCTGGGCTCAGACCCCACTGGACCCACCCTGCCCCAGCTAAGATGAAGGATCTGACCTCCCACCCAATCTGAAACCAGGCGGCTGTGGTCAAGGGGAGAACGGCCCCAGAGGCCCCAAGCAGCAGGGCCGGGTCCCGCCACCTTCTATGTTACAGCCTCACAGGCGAGGCCCGGGGTGATCTAACCTGGTCAAAGGCACCAGGGCGGAGACCTGGGGGAGACGGAGAGACACATAACTTCCGTCTCAAAGGGCTTCTGTGCTCATCACATCCAGGTCCCCAGGTCCACCAGTCCAGACGGGCATTCATCCCCCAGGGCCACATGCCCCAAACACGCCTGGGCAAAGCCCACCAGCAGCCCAGCCCACATCCACACAGAGCACAGCGTGCACAATCCAGGAACCCAGAGCCCAGGACCCTGAGCCCCGCCGCGCCAGCACCTGCAGGGAAAGGACAGGGATCGCCCCGGCTCCACTGACAGCCACGTCCTGCTCTGCGGCACTCGGGGGCATCCTGGGGGCACAGGGCGGGCGGAGGGCCAGAGTCTCACTGGTATAACCCTAGAACCCTCTGCAGAGGGAAGAGGGGGTGACCCGAGGAAGGTCACATCTATCTGGATCCTAAGACATCCATGGGCAGCAGAGGAGGACACAGACAAGGCTGCTTAAGGAACACCCACACACACAGGTGGGATCTGCACCAGATGGGCAAGGCCGGGGCAGCCCCAGGCCATCCTCCCGAACCTTCTCTGGTGCCCACTGTCTGGTCTCAGAATCATCCCAGGCCTCAGGGCTCTGCCCAGGTGCCCCCAGCCTCTCTGAACCACGTGGGCAGCTGACCCATCCAGGCACTTCTGCGAGGACGTTTGGTGTGAGTTATCCCCGGAGAGTGGCCGAGGCTCACCCCAGGTGCCGGGCTCCAAGTCGAGGATGTGGGCCATGGAGCCAGGTCCGAGAGGGCAGGGGGCTGGAGCGCTCACGGTCCAGGGTTTGCATCTCAGGCGGCGTGGCCCATGAACAACGTACGGTCTTCTTCCTGAGGGTCTTCACCTTCCTGCCCCATGGGGACAGCCCAGCGGCTCACAGAGTCCATCCCCGCGGAAGCTGCTGGGGCTTCTCATGTCGGATTCAGAGCCGAGATGACATTGAGGCGAGATCCCTACGATCCATCTGCATAGTAATTGAAATTTTTTCAATTTTTATTTGGAGTTGTCGGGTTCTGACTCGAGGCTGGGGAGAGGGTAGGGCAAATTCTCATTTCCTTTGCTCATCCCTAATTTGTACTGTGGGGTGTTTTAATTTACGAGTCAGAGTTAATAAATGGTGTGTGTCCTTCCAGACGTCATGGCTCTCCTGACTTCTTTCCCAGTCCGCAGGACGGCACCAGGCAGCTCCCCAGGGCCGGAGCTCAGAGGACGCTCGAGTGGCAGCCTGCCCCAGCCTGCAGCCGCCTCCCCACACCTTGGGGTGCTGTCCTGGGAGCCCCTGCAGAAGGGAGCCCGGCCAGAGGCCTGGACCTGGGTCTTCATAGTCAGACTTGAGTTAAATAAATAAAACATTAATACGTTAATGAATAATTTTAAAAAGATATATGTATAACTGAATCCCTTTGCTGAAATTAACACAGCATTGTAAATCAATTATACTTTGGTAACATTTTTTTTAAAGGACAAATATTTATTCCCCCCCAGTAGTAATGTGTCTAAGTGATTGAAAGCACAGATTAACAAAAATACACACTTGGAAACTAAAAAAAATTTTTAAAAAGAGAAATAAAAATGTTATCAATGATAATGATAATTACTAAGACTTACTGCCGTTTAAAGGGCAAACACACTCAGCGTTTTGACAAACCCAGGAGGAAGGTCCTGCTAGCGCCCTGCAGGGAGAGGCATGTGGCCACAGGGGTGCCCTTGCTGCCCAGGGACACAGAGCACCCAGAGGTGGGGCCGGGCTGGGGTCCACGGCTGCCGAGAGCCAGCTTCGTCCTCAGACCCCACAGAAAGCCTGCCTGTACGGCTCCAGTGCTGACGAGGCTGAGCCGGCCCAGAGGCACCTGGAAGCCAGCCGTCTTCTCGGAGGTGAACTCCTGAGATGTCCTGGACTCGGGGCTGAGCAGTCTCCTCCTCCTCTTCACACTGAGTGCTGAGCAAGCATGCTCCTTCTGCAGAGAGAATCTGAATTCCCAAAGAGGCTGAGGAAAAACGGTCCAAGAAAATTCCTGTCTACAGGTGGAAGGAAGGACACGCAAGGCCTGAAAACCGTAACTCTCCATCCACCCTGATGACCGTCCCCCCGGAGCCTGTTGCCCTGTTCTCACCCCCACCCTTACAGAGGCTGTGGGCTCATCAGGGCTGCCCATCCCCTCCCACCTCTGCCTGTGTCCACCCGGCAAATGCCCGGAGTCTGCCTCAACTCAGGCCAAAGTGCCACCTCCTCCAGGAAGCCTTCCCGGCCCACCCACCTTCCCATCCTCTAATTTTTCCACTCTTCTCCACCACACTGTTTACCAAACCAGCTTATAATTGTCCATCTACGTGCCCCTCACAGTACCAAGGCAGGGGCCCAGGCTTGTTCTGGTTCCCATATGAACAAGAGGG
>NW_011493981.1:84245-96222 GCF_000754665.1 Bison bison bison | reverse complement strand
GCCAGCCCCTAAAATGTGAAACCAAACAAGGCCCTTATAGGAAACAAAACCCTTCTCCCCTCATGGTATTTTCTACCTTCCCCCAGTTCTGGTACAAACCTATTCTGTAATTTCCTGGCTGATGAGAAGGGTGGAGAAGCGGAATCATGACAGACAGAGGCAACCAGCCCCTCCAACCTCTTCTTCTAAATTCTCATTCACTCAAGCAACGGCCAAATGTCTGCCGAGCACCTCCATGTCCTGGGCATGTTCCAGGCATCGAGACGTGACGGTGAATAGGATGTGGATGGCCCCTGCCCTCTTGGGGTTTAAGCCTCGTGAGCAGGTGAACAATTAAATAAGCAGAAAGCACTGGGCCAGGCAGCTCCCCAACTGCTCCACTACAAACACAGAGCTGGATAAAGTACAATTTTTAAAGTTATAGATACAGTGAAGATTGAAAGGAAAGGGCCAGATCCCTGAAATAGAGTGGGAGCTCCAGGAAGGAGCATTGCCAGGGTTTTCATATCCATTTCAAGCCACAGCAGGGCTTTCATATCCATTCCGGGCAGAAGATGTGGCCTTGAATAAAGGCAGGACATTGAAACTCAGACCCCTGCATAAAGGCGGGACTCGAGATGAATGATCCGCCCTGAAAAGTGGACAGGAACGGCCCACCACGTAGGGAGCTGGCAGGGGAAGTCATCTCAGTCCCCCGATGTGGGTGGGAACAAAGAATCTCATGAGCCTTAATCACACAGCGACGGGGCCCGAGCTCAGACAAGCAGTATGAAGAACAAGTCCTCGAACGACAAAGGTCCTGAAGGCGTGAAAACCTGGGGTCCCTCGGCAGAAGGACGGAAAGAAAGAAAATGTACACCAGTAGACATATACCGGCCACTCGAGTCCATAAGAATCCCACAGTTAAAAACAAAAACTCACAACGGGGACCTCTCTGCTGATTCAGTGGTTAAGATTCTGCACTTCCAATGCAGGCGTGCGGGTTCAATGTTTGGCTGGGGGACTTAAGATCCCACACACTGCGTAGTATAACCACCCCCCCAAAAAATTAAAAGTTAAAAAACTCACAGTGAAGACAGATTCAGAATAACAAAATGACAAACTACACGAGTAATGAATCCACCATGGACAAGTGCTCACAGATAACACAAGAGCAGAGTTAGTACCTACTCCAGCCAGCTGTTCAATCGATAAGTCCTATCTGATTCTTGTGACCCCATGGACTGCAGCATGCCAGCCTTCCCTGTCATTCACTATCTCCCAGAGTTTGCTCAAACTCATGTCCATTGAGTCAGTAATGCCATCCAACCATCTCATCCTCTATTGTTCCCTTCTCCTATAATGTGTAACAAACTACCCCAAGTCCCAGGGGCTTAAAGAAATAAAAGATGCTTTCCCACTCACATTGTATAGCATCCTGCAGGTTGACCTTGGCTCTACTCCATGAATCTTCTTCATCCTGAAATCAAGTCTGAATGAATAGCCACTATCTGGGCTATTCCCAGTGCTATCTGGACATGTTCCCAAGTGCAGTGATTCTTAAGCCTTCTGTTAAAATACGGCACTTTAGCTTACATTCATTTAGTCATGTAATTCCTAAACTGATATCAGGAGGTGCGAACGTATGTCTCCTTACAGAGAGGCATTGCAAACCTTGAGGCTGCAGCCTGGATGTATATACGTATAACTCTTATGAAAGGCAGAGACTGATGGGGGCAGCATACTGAGGGCCTGTAACACTAGAATTCTGTGAAACCATAAAATTATTATGTTTAAAAGAATTAAAGAGATCAGATAAGGAATAGAAGCCACATGCAAAGACGGAGATTCTAGAAAGAACATGCAGATTTGGAAAAAGTCAAAGACAAACATCTCAATTAAGAAGTTAGACAATCATTTCAATGGTAGACTGAAGCTGCTGAGAAGAGAATTAGTGAACTGGAAGATAGGGACGAGGAAATAGCCTAGAATGCAGCATAGTCAGAGGATTTGAAAATATGACTGAGAGGTTGTGGGAAGTGGAGACTAATGTGATCCTGACATGGGTCTCATCTGAGTTCCAGATGGAAAACACAGAATGAGTGAGGCGGACAGTAACGGCCAAGTGATTGCCAGAACTGACGAAAGGCCTGAATGCTCAAGTTGAGATGCCCACCAAGTCATAAACAGGATAGCGAAAAATCAACATGTGCCTAGACCCAAGACCAAGCAATGAGAAGAAAAAAGGAAAACAAAGTATTGTGAAAGAGAAAATACAAGGCTTGTCTACAAAAAGATGGGAAGGATGGAGAGGGAAGAAGAGGAGGAGGAGGAGGAGGAAGATGCTATTTTCACCTTGACCGTGACATTGGCTGGAAGTAGCACATAAGGTCTTCAAAAGTCCTTGAGAAGAATGACCTGAAGCCTGGAGTTGTCTACCAAACTAAACCAGTGAAGCCTCCTTAAGTCTGGTGTATGATATTCAAGACAAAAGGGGGCATAATTTGTCCCTGGGTGACTACTGAATAGATAATAAAAAGAGGCAGCCTGAAACATCGCTGAATCCTAGGCAGCTTTTGTTCTAGAGCTTTACCTGAGAACACGCTGACTCGTTCCAGTTTAACCACCGCCATCATCAGCAAAGACAACGTGCTTAGGAAAAGTCTGAAATACAAACTGCATCGTGGCCCGGAGGCTAGTTCTGTCACTGGTTACATTAACCAAGACACAGCAACCAGTGTGAGGGAGGGGACAGACCCTGGTAGAGCAGATGCTTTCATGAATTTATCTTCAGATTAGGCAATTCCTATCAGTCAGGACTCAGCCTTCAGGACGAGTACCTGGAGTTTCTAAGTGTCTACTTACAACACTCGTTCTCTTCCATCTTAACATGTTTACTGAAAATCTCCAGAACACAGAGATTTGTCCCCTGGCTCAGACTTGAAAACAGGAGACTACCTCCTACTTTGTAGAAACCAGGTGCTGGATAAAGCTACTGGAAAGAACTTCTCAGTCCCTGGCTGTTGGAGCAAATACCCCAGTTACTAACCATATGGCAAAACCTTCTCCCTCCTGTTTTTCCCTGAGTTCGGGGTCATTTTCTAAAAATCTCAGAGAAAGGGGTTTGAAAAGGCATAGAAAACATTCGCAGCACATGTTAAGAAGCATGCACCAGGAAACACTAATTTATATGAAAATTAAGTGAGATTATTATAGTGAAATATATTGCCTTAATCTGTAAGCCTTGCACAGACTTCTAAAGATTATAGAGTTGGAGTCATAAAGAAAGAGCAGTGTAACACAGCCGCACAGAAAGAGTGGGCAGCAAGAAAGAGACATGCTGATTCCGGGCCACCATCCCTCAAGGTCCACGGCAGCTCCGAGGCCCGGGAACGCCGCTCTGTCTCAGGTGTGGTCATTCATCACCACCCGAGTCCCTCCCTCAGGCAGCGTCCAGCAGAAGATGAGCCTTGATCCAGATACTGCTTTCCCGGTTGTTTGCTATCGGGTCAATGAAGATGAACAGCAGACAGTGTTGCCGCAGGGAATTAATAACCTAGCAGGAGGCAAAGCGCATACCCGGGTTCACATCAGATGCCCGTTTAACTTTTGTGGCCGGAAGTCTGCTCCTTGGAGAGAGGCTGCCAGGGACCGAGGACCCCACCCACCACAGATCTCAGCGTGTTTTCCCCCCAAACACGGCGCGGACAAGGCAGAGCTGGCCAAGCCAGCCAGCAAGCTGCAGAGAACGTGGGATCTTGGTTTTTCTCTGACCATTGACATAAGCAAGGCAAACACCATGCTTAGGGGGCAGGCAAAGGTTTCCTTGATATCCATGAAGAATCAGGAAGGCACGTCGAGGGTCTCAGCAAACCACCACGAACCAGGTCAGAGCAACGGGCAGCAGCTATTGACACAAACCCATGCGTACTGCTCTTTATGGGCAATTGAAGGAAATTTCAAGAGTAATTTTGATTACGAGCAATTTTCACCTCCCAGGTGACTTTAGAACCAGACTCTGTACGAGACACAATTCCGCTGTAAACAAGCAATTACATCCAAAGTGCCACATGCAGCGGCAGCAGGACGTCGGTGGCACAGAGAGAAACGTAAAGAGGGGTGATTATCTCTGTTTGGGGTTTTTAAGAGAGGCTTCAGACAGAGGGTGAGGACTGAATAGGGTTTGGAAAATGAAAAGAAACCTTTCAGGTCCTGAGGTCGGGGGAGAGAACATGCCAGGCAGAGGGCAGCCTTTGGAAAGCACGGACGGGAAGCAGCGTGGGGCGGCCAGGACTGCAAGCATCTAGGTGTTTGTGGAACACCAGTGCAGGAAGGGCCAGCACGGAGGGCAGGCAGCCCCTCACAGGCCCCCCGAGGAGCTCAGTGCCGCCCGGAGGCACACAGGGAAACAGCGCTTCTGGCAGGGCAGGGGTGCAAGTTTGCATTTGCAAAAATCCTTCATGGCTGCCTGGTAAAGAAAATTATTGAAAAGGGTAAAACTGGAGGTAGAAACCACATTGGCAGTTTTGATGGCCTGGGGTAAGACGCGGGAGTCCAAACAGCCAGGGCAGTGGGGGTGGCTGGAGACAGTACAGGAAGTGCCGCATCAGAGCGTGGTTTGGAGACGACGGCGGGACAAGAGGAAGGACCTGCTGCCTGGCCACACGCCTCATCCACAGGGGCCACTGATCAGCTCATTGGTGCACTGTCGGCTGTGGAGAAGGGGATGGCAACCCACTCCAGTATTCTTGCCTAGAGAATCCCAGGGACAGAGGAGCCTGGTGGGCTGCTGTCTATGGGGTCGCACAGAGTCGGACACGACTGAAGCGACTTAGCAGCAGCAGCAGCAGCAGCAGCTATAGGCTAAGATGGTAAAGAAACCACCAGCAGTGCAGAAGACCTGAGTTCAATCCCTGGGTCAGGAAGCTCCCCTGGAGAAGGGAATGACTACACACTCCAGTATTCTTACCTGGAGAGCTCCATGGACAGAGGAGCCCGACCGGCTACAGTCCATGGGGTCTCAAAGAGTTGGACACGACTGAGCAAATGGCACTTTCTATACAATGGTAGTTGATTAGATTGCTGCACTTCATCATTGTTTTCTAATCACTGTCTCTTTCTCTGGCTTCACCAGGGCCAGGACCACATCTGTAACATCCCTTGTCCATGAAGGCCCCCGATCCACATACACTGAATGAACAAATGAATTAATGAAATACAGATTTGTAAGGATACCAAGAGGTGTCTGAGGTTTGTTGGGTTTAAAATGTGCGGCCTCCTGGGACACTCACTATAACCAACTCAAGGAAAATGCAAACCGGCCCACTGATCAATCACCTCTGCCCTAAACACTAACAAATGGAGGGAAGAGTTCGGGCCAGCCCAGTTTGCTCAGAGGCAGCATCACCGGGAAGCAGAGGGTGGAAATCTTCCCCCATCTCCCCATGGGTAGAGCTCCAGCAGACAAGCTCACGATCTACTGGCAAAGGGAGACGGAAGGGCAGGCCCGCTAATCATGACCTCTAGTGGTCTGACTGGTTGTCCAGGGGCCCCAAGGACCAAGAATGGGGGCTGAGGACAGAGTGTTTCGGGGAGGCTTGTAGCTAGAACTTTCAGAGAGTGGAAATGTTTGGATGTCTCTAAATGGCCCCACAGGGCCTCCGTGGTTTACAGGTGTGGGCTCTGGCACCCTCATTCCCATCCGTGGCAGCATCAACGACGTGTGAGCAGAGTGGGCAACATCAATGGCGTGTGAGCAGAGTGGGCCTGGATGCAGAGATGGACTGTCCAGGAACCGCCAGGTGACCTCTGCTGAGAGTGCGAAGCGCCATCAGCAGGGGTCAATGCTGAAAGTTGTGCGTCCGGTCCCTGCAGCTCAAGGCTCTTCTGGGGTAGACATTTTGGTCCCCAGAGCCCCTGAGAACAGTCCCACTGACTTAAAAGTTGAGGCTACAGGCTCCTCATGTCCCTGGCAGGTGAGGGGGGAGGTCGCTGTGCCGTCAGGGGCAGCCGTCCTGACCATCACAAGATGGTCCTCAGCACTGGTGACAGAAAAACATGTCAGGAGCCCAGGCATCCTCTGGGGTCCTGCCTGCTGCTTGAAGGGCCAGTGACAGGAGCTAGGGGATGACTGCAGTGACCCCCACCCACGGGACACCAAGGGCTCAGGCCCCTTGGGAATGAAGGATGGGGCCAGCCTGTAAGACAAAAAGCTAGCCCTCTGACTGGTATTGGTTAAGGACACATATAACACTAGTGATGGATAAAGGAGGCTTTATCTGCCCTCCCTGGCTTGTCACCTGTTACAGATGCAGGAATTTTAGCAGCCAGGCATATCTCTCCTTGCTCATGGGGCACGCGTGTGGAGACAGATGGTTCCTCCCACTTTTTCCATCTCTTTCCACCTGCTGTGTCATAGAGGGTGTGTCATGGCCATTAGCTCTATTATGTGGTCCATGGATTGCAGATATCAAGATGGAATCGTAACTGGATAATCACCTCTCAGAACTGGACACAGATAACAACGAGGGCCTCCCTCCCTTCTGGGGCAGGGAGGCTGCGTTATCCGTGCACAGGAGCTCCGGGAGGCACACAGCTGCAGCTACGCTTACAGCTGGAAGTTTGAAGACGGAAGAAGGATGTGTATGGATGAGCAGAAAGAAGGGGGCAGACTGCAGACCCCGGGACACCGCACCAACCCCACCCACAGCAGGGGCAGAGCTGTGAAGACGACCACCCTGATTCCCCAGGAAGCTCGGGTTCTCGGGCAGCACCGCCTCCGCCTGGCAGACGTAGTCACCTGGGACCTGGAAATCTCAATAAATCACGGGGGCAGGGGCAGCGGGAGAGGCTCTGCGTGGCAGCGAGTCCGGATTCCAGGGGCTGCTCCTTCACTTGGCGTTTGCCACGCAGCGGTGGCATCAAGGGGGAAATGGCCCTGAAATGGCCCTATGATTTGACTGGAGTCTTTTCCTCCCGCTTGGCTCCTGAGAGAGTAACACCCAAACGGAATTCCTTGTCCTTCCGAGAACTCCTATAATCGAGTGCCCTTCCACGGAAGACAGCCTTGCACCCCTGTCACCCCTGCAGCTAGGACCCCCGGCTGACAGAGGGGTTTGTGGAACACCCACTAGGCGACGCCATGACCGAGTTGAGTGAACGAACGTTACAGTAGATGTTCGAGGGACTGTTCCAGAAGACATCATAGGCTGTGGGGCCAGCTAGGGTCATTCAGGGTGAGGGACGAGGTGCCAGCCAGGAGGAGAAAGCCAAGAACAGACCGTGTCCCCTGGGTGCCTTGAGAACCCCGCAAAGTGGTGCTAGCGTGTGGGCATGGCAGAACGTTAGGAAGCAAGCCCTCTGGAGAGAATGTCAGTCTGCTCTTGATACCTGAGCCTCCCAAGAAGAAGAAAGATTTTTAGCACCTAAAGGGAGAGCTTTGGTTAAGCGCAAGACCATTTTTCACGTGTCCAATCACTCGGACAAATGCATGATCCAGCACATAGTTATGGAGCCTCTCTGGGAAGCCGTGTGCTTACCAAGGACATCAAAAGCACAGCCATGCTTCCTTGTCCTTGAAGATCTCACCCGACTGGAGAAGATGCACCGGCTACCCCAACACCCACCTGGAAACCTCAGTCATCTTCGGGCCACCCTTCATGGTCCACAGTCCCCACAAAGATGAAGGAGGGAATTCCCTGGTGGCCCAGTTAAGACTGTGCTTCCACTAAAAGGGGCACAAGTTCCACTCCTGGTCAGAGAGCTAAGATCCCATGAGCCTCACAGCCAAAAAGAATATAAACAAAAGATCAAGGAAATGTGTTCCTTGTCCTTGAGGAGCCACTACAGATTCAGAGGTGCGGGCTGATCTCTGTATTCTACAATTCTACTGCACTCTAGAGTCTACAGAGTGGGAGCAGGAGGGCAGGTTGGCTGGCAGGGGTGGTGAACATCCAGAAGCTTCAAGGAGAGGGTAGGAATTTGGCTGGGGCTTGAAATACAGGTAGTAGGGAGAAAAGTCCAGGCAGGAGGTACCACTTACATGGGTGTGGATCCAGAAGGCTCAAGCAATGGCAAATATAAATAATAACATGGCAAGTTTGCATGTGGTTAAAGCAGGAAGAGTGGGGAGTGAGAGGTGGGACTTCAACAGGTGAAGAGCAAGCAGTGGAGAGCAAGTCTGCTCAAATTAGGCAGCTGAGGAACTCCCTGGGGGTCCATTGGTTAAGATTCCGCCCTTCCAACACAGACAGCACGGGTTCCACCCCTGGTCGGGGGAAATAAGATCCCACATGCTGCATGGAGAGGACGAAATTTTTTTAATTCATTTTAGAAAAGAGAAGTGAAAGGTATCTTTCTGGCAATGGGAGGACATCAAACATGATCAACTGCCAACTAGCAAAACAAAGGTGGGCTCTTTCTGGCAGAGGGTGCCATCCAGGGAGAAGCAAGGAACAGGTGGGTCACGTTCCAGACACAAGAGGGAGAGAGGAAAAAGATGCTCATGCTTCCTGCGCCTGGAGAACACTTCCCGTTGGTATCTGCTTCCCTGTGTGAGGCCATGTCCCCTCCTTCTGCATGTCCCCTGCACTTAACCCATTCCAGGAATACAGCTGGTGCTCCATAAATGCTGAAGATCCATGATCTGAAGTCAAAGGCAAACTCAGCAGAATCAAGACGAAGAGAAGGTACCACAGGCAATGACCATCAACAGGTATGTGATTACTTAGTAGGACTTTTCAAATGAAACTGAAATTGACAAATCTGAATCGACAAATGTGCTTAGTCTCTCAGTTGTGTCTGACTCTTTGCGACCCCAGGGACTGCAGCCTGCCATGGACTGCAGCCCATCGTGGACTATAACTCCTCTGTCCATGGGGATTCTCCAGGCAGGAATACCAGAGTGAGTTGCCGTGGCCTTCTCCAAGAGGTCTTCCCAACCTTTGGATTGAACCTAGGTCTCCCGCATGGCAGGCGGATTCTTTACCAGCTGAGCCACCAGGGAAGCCCTAAATGGACAAAACACATCCTTTAATACGGGCATTATTAGTCCCCTTTTACAGCGGAGAAACCTGAAACCAAGAAAATGCCCCAAATCACACCCTGTTGTGTGGCTTCCTTGGGGTCTCAGACCTATGTCTGCTGCTGCTGCTGCTGCTGCTCCTGCTGCTAAGTCACTTCAGTCGTGTCCGACTCTGTGCAACCCCATAGACGGCAGCCTACTAGGCTCCTCTGTCCCTGGGATTCTCCAGGCAAGAACACTGGAGTGGGTTGCCATTTCCTTCTCCAATGCATGAAAGTGAAAAGTGAAAGTGAAGTCGCTCAGTTGTACCCGACTCTTAGCGACCCCATGGACTGGAGCCTACCAGGCTCCTCCGTCCATGGGATTTTCCAGGCAAGAGTACTGGAGTGGGGTGCCATTGCCTTCTCTGAGACCTGTGTCTGCTGAATTCTAAATCACAGTCATTCCCCAGTGCACCAGGAGCCCCAAACATGGATGCCCAGGTGGGTGGCCAGGACACATCAACCGCATCCCGCCCCTGCCTGTGTGGGTCAGTGCTCCCCTCAAGCTTCACTTCCACTGCAAAAGCCACAGGATCCAGAGAAATGAGGGCAATTGCCATGAGACAGTGACACAGGTCAGTACCACGGGGAATGCACAGGGCAGGGGAGGGCATCCAAGCAAAGAACCCCAAGAATAAACAGCAGGGACGTAGGTGAAGGCCCACGAGGACATGTCATCACAGAAAATAGGAAAGGGGGTGTCAGCAGGACAAAGGCTTCTTCCAACCTGGTCCTCAAGGGCGCTCACTGCCGGCAGGTAGCCCAGAGCATTCCCTGCTGAGCAAACTGCACCCCTTTCGTGTGGCTGCATCTGGATGACCCACAGCTTTGCTCGTTAGCCTGTCCAGGCAAGATGGGTTGTGGTTGGTTGGTTGACTGTGGTTTTGGGTTGGTTGGTTTTTGGTTTGTTTGGTTGGTTGGTTGGCTATCTTTTGATTGGTTGATTTGGTTTTGGTTGGTTGATTGGTTGACTTTTGGTGGGTTAATTTGTTTTCAGCTGGTTGGTTGGTTGAACAGTTGGTTAGTTGGCTGAGTGGTTAATTGGCTGTTTGGTTGGTGGGTGGGTAGATGGATGATCAGGTGGATTGGTTAGCTGGTTTTATCCTAAATGACAAAATTTTAATCCTCTCGTCTAATAGGAAATTTTCTGTCTTCACCAGTGAGTGAAAATCTGAATTCAGCACTTATTCAAGTGGCTCAGTGGTAAAGAATCCACCTGTCAATGCAGGAGACGAAAGAGACACAGGTTTGATCCCTGGGTTGGGAAGATCCCCTGGAGAAGGAAATGGCACCCCACTCCAGTATTCTTGCCTGGAGAAGTCCATGGACAGAGGAGCCTGGCAGCTACAGTCCATGGAATCACAAAGAGTGGGACAGGACTGAGCAACAGAACACACACAATCACAGCGGGGACGTGCAATATAGGAACTTAGTTTACCTCACTTCCAGTCTGTTTTCTTGGCAAAGAAGAAAAGGGGGAAGAAAGAACTTGGGTGCTGTGGTTCATGTTCCTGCCTTTCCATCCCATTCATGGAATTCCACCCCTTTTGTTCCCATTCATGGACATCCCTCACAGTGTGAGTAGCTCATCAGCTGTGTGTCAGTGTAGCGGTTTAAAATAGTAGTTTAGTACAAATAGCCCCTAAATGCAAAGCAATGACTTTATCCAGCTCTCCACCAAAGAGATACCCACCAGTCAGAGTGCTGTAAGCCTCTGAGAGATCACACTGCAAAGAAGTTTTTAGCTGCTTTGAGGAATTATCAAAAGAAAACTGGCTTATTCAGGACTTCCATCATCACAAAGAATTTAAATCCCACATAAGGAGCTCCTCGACTAGCCCATGAGGGATGCTCTTTCCACGGGTGTTTACTGATCCTGCACAGCAGATGAGACGTATGCCAGCAAAATGTGCCCAGCCCGATCCTGCCCTCAGGGATCTTAGTGAATTTCCCACAGAAATGCGTCCTCAAACTGGACGAGTGGACGATCCAGAGGCCCCTGCCCCTAGCTCATACCTCCAGTAAACATTGAACAGGGTCTGAACAGGATGTACCAGGATCTGTTCTGAGCCCCAGAAGCTGAGGGATAACAAGCCACATGCCCACGGTGCTGGAGACTTGCAGACTCCAGATGGCTGCAAACCCTGGGCTGGTTCCACCGTGAAGTCAGCTTCTGGGCTGGGCCCTTCGATGTTCACTTCGGTGTCTCAGGTCTGCATGTTTGACAAACACCACCCCACGTCCTGGAAGCCATGCATGGCGTGTCAAGGAGCAGCAATCCAGCTCTGGAGGGATCTTTAAACCAAGCGGTAGAGAGCGGCTGGCCCCCTGACGTGTCCTTCACAGCACGGGCCCGTCAGCCTCTGCCAGAGCTGGTCCCAGGCCTGGGCCGCCAGCCCCACGTGCGTGGGTGCGGAGGAGAAGCTGTCGCCCATGTTTATTCATGCTCTCTACTCAATTAGCTCAGAAGCAGTTGGAGGCCCAAGTTCAGAAGTAAAATTCAACCCAGGAGTCTTTTAAAAAAAAATCCCTCTCCCAGTGGGAGATTTCTGGAAACAAAAGCAAACCCATTTAACTTATTATTGAAATTGATTATCCATTCCACAAGACTCTGGGTTGCCATTTGCCTGAAAAAAAGACACAGGACTAACTAAGCCAGAGGGAAGATGGGCCGGAAGCAGGCAGGACTTTGCCAGTGGGAGACCCTTCCCGGGTGACTCCCGGCCACCCTCCACCCTGTGCCCAAGACTGCAGGGAATCAGAGCAAACGTGAGCAGGCTGCAGGACTCGAAATAGCCCTCCTGTGGGAGCTGCCACCCCCATGGGCACCAGAGCTCCAGAGCCAAGCTTGAGATGACCACCCTGAACTGGCAGAGGAGGCTGGTGGAGCTCTTGCCCATCACCTACAGGGCTGTCAGTGCTGCTGGGGCGGCTC